>NC_041409.2:100802183-101059683 GCF_900747795.2 Erpetoichthys calabaricus | reverse complement strand
GGGAAGTGGATTTAAGATGGAAATGTGGATTAGTCAACATTTGGCATAAATTGCCAAGTCTGGCAACAGCTGGAGAACACCTAGTGGAGACTAAATTGAAGTGCATTTTAGGTGGACACTAATACAGTCAGAAGATGCTGTTAATTATCTTGCATTGAGGTGGAAGTGAAATTTGCCCAGTGGAGACTAAAGGAAGTGCATTTGAGAATGAAAGCAGAATAACACAGGATAGGCAGAATCAGGTGCAAACTGTCGATTTTTGTAGTCAAAGTGTAGAAGACTTATATCTAGGAGAGACCAGTAGGAAGTGGATTTAAGAAGGAGATCAGGAAAGTCAGAATTTGCTGTAAATGTTCACATCTTGTTACAGACCTAGAGGACACCTAGTGGAGACTAAGCAGAAGTGCGTTCATTGGATTAGTCCAGAAGAATCAGGGCCTGGTGGAAAACTGCCACTTCTTGGAGGACACCTAAGTGAGTTCAAGACGGACACCAGAAGAGTCAGAATGAGGCGTAGATTAACATGTCTTGCGGAGAACACCTACTGGAGATTAAATGAAGGTGCGTTTAGGGTATGAACCAGGAGAGATGGAAGGTTGGCTGTAAACTGCCACATCTTGTTGTTGATATGGAGGCTCTGATGGCTTCTAAGAAACATCTGAATGAGATTATGGGATGAGTCCGCAGTGTGGTAGCTAAAGGAACCCGTTGGCCTGGGCGATGTCCTCCCGTTCGTGACACCTCTGCTTTGTTTCTTTGTACCTAAATATTCCTTCTTGACAACTGTAAACATCAGCAGGGTCTCCTCTTTGCAAGTCACTTCATTTCTACTCATTTCTGCCTCTTTTCCTCTGCTTGCATAATGCTTTGTTACATAAGACACTTGCGAACAAAGAACAATGATTCATTTTTTGTTTTTAATCAGCTCAGATGGTTTCATTAGCTAATTGAGTCGCCACTGACACCTAAATCTGTGTTTTATCTGAAGAGGCCATTTGCAGGCAGTTTGTCACAATCAGTTCCATCAGAACATGAGGGGAGGGTGACAGAAAATTGAACCCATTTGAATTTCGGCCCAGAACAATTTGCCGCTTGTGACGTGCAGCATGTGGGGAATTCAGAGACACCGGCACCCCTGATGGGTTCGGCGTCCAGTCCTCCAGATGTGCTGCTGCTGCTCACGAAACTAGTAAATTAAACCAAAACAGCTGTAATCCAAAAAATGAGACCTGGACACAAAACCAGTCCGGCTTCAAACTCGAGGCGCAGGCATTGTGGCCAGCAGAGACTGAAGAGTATACACTAAAGGGAGATGGGAACCATGAAAAGCCCTGGCCCAAATGACACAGCAAAGTTCCTTGATATATCGAAACGTTTTAATTAAAGTATTCAAGATCAGAACAAGAGCAAAGACAATCAAACAGGTCTGATAAGAAGACAAGGCACAAGGTTAAGACATTCAAGTCTAAAAAGAAATAATCAGAATCAGAGCAGACATAAGGAGAAAAATCTAAAGAGCACTTACAAGATTTACAAAGATTAAAAATCACAAATCCGAAATCAAAACAGGACACAAAAGACACAAGGGTACGCCAAAGCCTCTGCAGCCCCACTTAGACCTGCACAATGAAAGATAAAGAACTCTCGGCAGGCAGACCACCAAACAGACCCCTGTGGCAATGGGCATGAACTCTCGTAAAGAAGCCCTTATTAACCCAAAACACCCGTGAATGGCGGACCCATCGGGAGCAGAAATGGAGGAAGAAGGAGCAGATTGAAAGGTGCAGCTGCTTTTAGTACTCAATTACAAGCTTCAGAAACGTCAAAAGTCACCGTCGACTGCTGCCCGCTAACCATTGAAATGCCCACTTAGTCTCCGGCTTGGGGGGTCACTGATCAGTCGTACACGTTCAGACTGTGCCACCTCATTATAGAAAGAAATTGAAAGCCTTGTTCATTTCGTCGTGTCAGTGGTGCACGCCATCTGTGGATCTGCCCGGTATGGCCAGTCGTTCAGCTTCTAGAAAACACAACCTTCAGATACAGCTCCGTCCATTAGTAATGCCAGCTTATCCAGTTCAGTTTTGAGTGACAGAAGACACTGAATCACAGTGCACAATCTTTTTTGACGTTGACTTCTAATCCTATGAGAAGACCAAATCTGTGTCACTCGGAGGGCACTGGACTCTGACTCGGCCACTCCAGGGGCATTCACATTGCTGTTTTGAAGCCAATCCTGAGGCCCTTTCCTGGCCAGGACCCCCTCCACGCTGAAAGGACCAGGGGGAGGGAGCTTATCAGGAGCTTTACCTCCCACGGAAGGCTAGGTGGCAGCCCCCCTCCCTCGGACTCTTGCAGGTCTCCATGGGAGCTGGAGTTTAGAGCAGTCCTTCTGGGTTCCATGGGTGCCGCCAGGGGGTGCTGCATCTACTGCTGAGCCCTGGAACACTTCCAGATGCCTTATAAAAGGAGCCAGAAGATGCTACTCGGGATGCCAGAGTCGGGAGGAGCTGGACAAAGATTGCCAGGAGGAGTGGAGGGAAGAGAAAGGGAAAGAAGAGAAGTCCATTGTGTTGTGCTTGTGGGGAAATTACAAACTTTTGCTAAACACAATCTGCCCAGTTTTCTTTACCTGCCACCCATTTCTATTCTAGAGGAGATATTGATCAGTCATCAGATCATTTTGTGGCCCAGGTACCATTAAAACTGTAATGTCATTGATTCTCGAAAATGACCTCCAGGTAGGACACTTCATAACTACGGACTTCTCATGTCCTGGATGGAGTGGTGGCTCTGAGGCTAGGGATATGCACTGGCAATCGGAAGGTTGCCGGTTCAAATCCCGTAAATGCCAAAAGGGACTCTGCTCTGTTGGGCCCTTCAGCAAGGCCCTTAACCTGCAATTGCTGAGCACTTTGAGTAGTGAGAAAAGCGCTATATAAATGCAAATTATTATTATTATTATAGGGTGGGACACATTCTTGTCCTAGTCAGACATTTAGAGCAGTCCCTAGGAGTCGCTTTGATAAACACGGCTACAGAGACGGAAGAAGGGAAACTCAAAGCAGCTGTCCAAAGTGCTGAAATGAGATGAACTTCTAACTTCCAACTTGGTGTCCACTACTGGGCTAATAACTCAGTGCCTCACAGTTATGAGTGTAAAGGGCACCACAAAACACAGGTTGTCTCTATCACATCCGCCAAGCACACACACACACCGCACGTGGACTCAGCCATCTTTATTTTCCACCAGGGGAGGATCAAAATCTCAAAACACAATTCACAGCTGAAGGAAACTGGAGTCAGCTATTCGGGCCACTCGGCCGCCTCAGTCACCTCACCCGTCCAGCATTAAGTTACAGTCTTCATGTTTGTGTGAAAGGAGGCTGGAACATATTGAAAAGAATCTTTTGTCTCAGCCGCTGCCATGATACCTGCCTGAGGTAACTCAAGCCCAGGCTTCACAATGGATTTGGAGACCTCTGTGTAAAACACGCACCTCCAACACAAAGCATGGCCGCGTGGCCCAGTGGCGGACGTTTCACCCGATATGTCAGGGTTGCTCTTTCTGCCTTTGTTGGCTTTGATGGCTCTGCTGCACCCGGCATCTCTCACGCTCCCCCTGTGTCTTTCTCCGTCCATCCATTTAATGGAGCAGATTATTTCAAAATCGGCACTTTTGTATGAAGAACCCACCAACTGTGGTGAGGAAAAGCAGCAGCACTTTTGTGGTAAAAACGACTCGGTGTGTTTCAGCCGGGGTGGGCATCCCTGGCGTCTGTTTATTTTCTTTTTTCATGTCTTATTATTTTTTTCTATATTTTTGACTATTATTCTTTTTATTCTTATGGTTTCTCCATTGTTGGATGAGAGATGTGGCTACCACTAAAGGAGCACATTGAGCCTTTACAGCAACCTCCAGAATGTCATAATTTGTGACATTCCATCCTAGTGCTAAATTCACTTCAATTCATTGTGTCATTTTTGGCTTGTCATTCAGAATAATGAGGCGAAAAAAGGATTTTGTTATCAAAATTGTTATAAATAAACAGGTGAAATTTATAATATAATACAAAACAATACCATTTATTTTTGTTTGGCCCACACAAGGAGATCTGCAATGGGCTTTAACAGGCCCTGCCTTTTGACAGCCCCCCAGACTTGACTCTCTAAGAAGACAAGAAAAGACCCTTG
Organism: Erpetoichthys calabaricus; assembly: GCF_900747795.2. Classification (NCBI taxonomy): domain Eukaryota; kingdom Metazoa; phylum Chordata; class Cladistia; order Polypteriformes; family Polypteridae; genus Erpetoichthys; species Erpetoichthys calabaricus. Next base: position 101,055,489 of record NC_041409.2, on the reverse strand, counting down.
TAGGGAAAAAAAAGGAAGAGACCTTGGGAAAGGCAGTTCAAAGAGAGACCCCTTTAAAGGTAGGATGGGCGCGCAGTGGGTGTCAATAAAAGGGGGCAAATATAACATAATTTGTGTGAATTTCCCCTCGGGATTAATAAAGTATCTATCTATCTATCTATCTATCTATCTATCTATCTATCTATCTATCTATCTATCTATCTATCTATCTATCTATCTATCTATCAATACATACAACAGAATATTCTCTTCCTCCATTCTAAGGCACCAGAAAGAACAAATGTCAGCGGTGGTATCACACTTCGCTCCTTTCCTGTGTTTGTCCTGCACAAACCCATAAAACTCTCCCGATGTTCTCATGTTTGACCGCATGGTACAGCAAAAACATAATTTATTAATATACATTTAAAGACCATAAACATTGACAATAGTTACGCATTATTACATAAATGTACTACATTTCACATCAGTATGTGAGGCCATTTTTGTTTTGATCTTGGGTGCCACCATTTTGTGACGTTTGAATCACTACTTGGCAATACTAATCCTTCCCGTGATTCACTGGGACAATGCAATAGCAACATCACTAATACAACTGTATAAAGTCCCCCCAACATGTCCTGACCCATCCGGGAATCTGTGATTCACAAAACCTTAAAAATGATCAAAATTTGCAGAAAGATAGTTATTTGAATCAAAAAAAAAGTTCTGATATCTAAATTGTGACATTTTAGGCCTCATTGGAGTTTTGAGGCCTAGTTTATGAAGTGAGGCCTTTTTTAAGTTCTGTGGAGTCCGTGATCCGAGTACAATACAATACAATACAATACAATACAATACAATACAATACAATACAATACAATACAATACAATGCCATTTATTTTTGTATAGTCCAAAATCACACAAGAAGGGCCGCAATGAGTTTTAACAGTCCCTGCCTCTTGACAGCCCCCCAGCCTTGACTGTCTAAGAAGACAAGAAAAGACCCTTGTAGGGAAAAAAAAATGGAAGAAACCTTGGGAAAGGCAGTTCAAAGAGAGACCTTTTTCCAATTAGGATGGGTGTGCAGTGGGTGTCAAAACAAAAGGGGGTCAATACAACACCATACAAAGAACAGAACACAAGTCATCCTCAATACAATACAAAGGTACAATAGAAATATTACAAGTACAGAGCAGAATTCAACAGGAGATGATATCCCATAATAGGATTTGGATTTGTTCAGAGTCCTGGAGACCTCGGCCATCAAGCTGCCTCCCCCTATTGGTTGAGTCAGTGCTGGGCCAGCCAATCTAATGAAAGAACCCCCTCTACCTGATGATTCCTGTGATCCTCCATCAGGGATGACTTCAGCTGAGACAGGCAGAACAATATTGCAGGTGGGCCGTGGCACCAAGTACCACATTTGATTACCGAGAAGAGAAACAGAATAGGTGAGGGTTAGTAACAAATCAGAATATACAGTAGAGTGGTGGCTCTGAGGCTAGAGATCTGCACTGGCAATCGGAAGGTTGCCGGTTCGAATCCCGTAAATGCCAATAGGGACTCTGCTCTGTTGGGCCCTTAAGCAAGGCCCTTAACCTGCAATTGCTGAGTGCTTTGAGTAGTGAGAAAAGCGCTATATAAATGCAAAAAATTATTAAAAAAATTATTATTATATTACTTATGTTTTAGTGCTAACGACTGACAACAGAGATGCAGTCTGTGCAGCTAATCAGCAGCTTTAGTCAGGGTGTGCTAAACTGAAGTAGTGAGTCTTCAGTAATGCATTAAATGGTGGTGAGGAAAGGATAAGATCGGATCAGTTAAATGTCTTCCCAATGATAAAACAAAAACCAAACTCTAAGAGAGGTGCCAAAGGGTACAATTGTGACATCCAGGTGTGACCAGAGGTGTGTTTTCGGTTAGGTGAGCTGTGCCACTGTGGCTCTCTATCATATTACTTCTGTTTTAGTGCTAATGACAGTCTGCACAGTTAATCAGCAGCTCTAGTCAGGGTATTGTAAAATGAAAGACCTTGACACAAACAGAGGTTTGGGGCAGCCACCTGAATACGTTACTTGAATAAGGCTGCAGAATTGAGGTTTGGTAGCACAGGAGTGTACAGAGTTGACTCCAAAACAGAACTGAATTTAACCCCTTCACCGCCCTCTGCCGGATATATCCGGCACCGCTGTTTTAATGCTAACGCCATACTGCCGGAATTATCCGGCACAATTGCCTGTGGTTATATGAATGCCTGGCAAGTAGTATAACTGACGGTTTGGCGTGGGTATTATTACTACGTTGTATTTCGACAAGTCTGTGGTTGTTTTGGCCGGTCATGTGACGTGATTCGCATGTAACAGCTGTGAATATGGCGAAACGTAAACTGACTTCAAGTGAGGCTTTGCAGGCGATTTTGGACAGTTCTGATCATGATTGTAGCAGTTCTGAAGAAGATTTTAGTGACAGTGATGAGCAGCAACGTGCGCTGCATGATATTGTGAATGAAGACGCATCGGATGACGGCGCTGAGTGGGTGTATCCCCAGCATCTCAGCTGGGCTGCTGCCCGAGGTGAACTACCTTTTCTGCATTCGTTTGAGGGAACGTGTGGCTTTATTGTTGATGTAAACAATTACACTGCTGAGCAGTTTTATGAGCTGTTTGTGTCACCTGATTTGATTAGACATTTTGTTCATCAGACAAATCTGTATGCAGCACAGTTTATTGAGAAAAATCCCAATTTACCTCCACATTCCCGTGTTCGTGCTTGGTTTGACACTGATGAAAACGAAATGAAAAAATTCATTGGGATTTTGATGTTGATGGGAATAATCAGAAAACCAGATATTGAGATGTACTGGTCTACAGATCCTATGTATGCAACACCTATTTTTGCAGCTGTCATGACACGTAACTGATTCTCTTTGCTGCTGAAATTCTTTCATTTGAATGACAACAGAAACGAGCCAGATAAGAAAGATCCAAACCGCGACCGCTTGTTCAAGCTACGTCCTTTGATTGATCATTTATTTGAAGCATTTCAGTTGCCCTACATGCCAGGACCGTCAGTTGCAGTTGATGAAAGTTTATTGTCGTGGAAGGGCCGCTTACAGTTTCGACAGTATCTACCATTGAAAAGGGCACGGTTTGGTATCAAGATGTTTTGCTTAGCTGAGAATTCAGGTTACATTTATAGATTTCGTGTATACACTGGCAACTTGCACAACATTCAGTGGTCAATACTGCTTGAATAAATGTTAAAAATGTAAAAAAAATGTAAAAAAGTAAAAAAACTAAAATTGTTCAGATTTCGCCTGGCTTGGGGAATATTTAGGGAGTTGGCGGTTAAAGGGTTAAAGTGGGAAGTTGTCTCACTTTTAAGGGAGGATGGCGGAAGTTGAGGTCAGCAGGGCCGGAACTGGAAGTGAGGTCATCAAGTCCAGGCAGAATTTCCCATGTCTGGTCTGCAGGGATAAAAAAGAAACATTTACTGCACCCCGCCACCCTCTGGCCTCGTGTGGAATTACCTTCTTTTGGTCCTTCTAGGTGCCTCTCATGCGCACGTGAGTGACAGCACACTAAACTGAAGTCGTGAGATTTGAAAGCTGTGACTGAAGGGGCATCTCCTATAGTAGCAGGCAGACCACTCCACAGTTTAGGGGGTCCTGTAACTAAAAGCTCGACCTCCCATTGTTATTTTATTAATCCTTGGAATCCCAAACAGGCTGGCATCTTGAGATCTTAATGTGGGCTCTGGTTTGTAAGTCATGATAAATTCAGACAAGTAAGCCAGACCTCGGCCATTTAAGGCTTTATATGTTAAAAGGAGGATTTTGAAATCTGCCTCCAGGAGCCAGTGTAAGGATTTAAGAACTGGAGTTATGTTTTTTGTTCTTTTAATAATTCTTACAGCAGCATTTTGGATTAACTGGAAGCTGAATGAAGAACAATTTGAATGTCCAGTGAACACAGCATTACAGTAGTCAAATTTCAGAGTGGCCCAGGCATTCAGACCAATTTTCCCTCTAAGCTGAGTGCGTGAGCAATCACTCACACGAATTCAGAGCGTCGCTCATACTTCCCGCACAATCGCTCACTCCGACCGTCGGAGTTGGTGCTCATAAATTTTTGGCTTAAACAAAATGTCGCTCATAAACAATGTTTTTTGCTCACTATATGCTACTCCTTAGAAGGAACATTGATTCAGACCCATCACTCGGTACTTCATTGAAGCCACTTGGGCTGCTATTCCCACCAGGAATCATCTTGTGCCTGACGTGACACACCTGGATTTTTCTGCCATTCTTCTCCTCAGATCCTCCCAAACTCTGTCAAGTTGGATGGAGTCCATCGAGGGTGTAGCTATTGTCAGGTCACCCCAGAGATGTTCGATTGAATTCTGGCTGGGCCACTCACGAACATTCCCAGAGTGCGCGTCTCAACTACTCCTGTGTGGTCTTTACTTTGCACTGTTGGAAGGTGAACCTTCAAGTCCATGGCACACTAAAGATACCTCTGTACTTTGCTCTATCAGTCTGTCAGTCAACGCTGTTGACCAGTCCCCTGCCACCATCATGTTTAATCTCTCTGATGGTATTGCACAGATGATGAGTGGTCCCTGGTTTCCTCCAGATTTGACGCTAATCTTCGTCTCACCAGACCAGAGAATCTTCTTTCTCACAGTCTGAGGGTCCTTTAGATCCCTACTCTGCAAACGTCCATCTTGCTTTCATGTGACTTTAACTGAAACAAGGCTTCTGCCTTGCCACTCCGCCATATTAGCCCATATAATTGGAGACTCGCAGTGGTCCTTGTCCTTCTGGAAGTTTCTCTCATATCCACACAGATTCTCCTGAGCTCAACCAGAGTGATCATCAGGTTACCAATGCCCTCTCCCAAGATTACACTCTTTGGATGGGTGACCAGCTTTACAAAGACTCGCGGTTGTTACAAACGTCTTCCACGTAAGAATTTTGGAGACCACTGTGCTCTTGGAAACCTTCAGTGCTGCAGCCTTCCCCAGATCCTGTCTCTTAGCTCTGTAGGTAACTCCTTCAACTTCATGGCTTGGTCGTTGCTCAACTGGTGGATCTCCTATAGACAGGCATGGGCCTTTTCCTATGTCCTATGGGAGAACCACCTGGAGGGGGCCCATGAGAAGAAGGGGGTCAGGGGTGAGGATCTTCATAAATATGGCTGGAAGGAAAGGTCTGTGCCCTTTGAGGTGGTGGCAGTGCAACCACTTGGCATCACTGGAAAGAGGAGGTGAAGACGAAACAACACCATGAAGATTGTGAAAGAAGAACAAAGGTCATCGGGATGGCTTTGGCTGAAGAGGAGAGGCCCATGGGGAGAAGGGAGAGCCACCTGAGCACAAGCCGTGACTTGGTCACCGATGTCTGGGTCACCTAGGCAAGGGTGCCCGATGTTGAAAGACTCAAAACACCCAAAGGTGACATCCCTGGTGTTGTGCTCAGGAGCATCGAGCGGTGTGTGTACAGAGCACATTGTATTATTAGTCATTAGAGTGACACAGCCCTCCATTTCATAAGGCTGTTGACCGACACTTTACTGGCCAGGGCTCACTCCTTATCTTACGTGTATTTTCATTTATTTATTTTTGTTTTAGTAGATGCTGAAACATCATTTTTCATATTTTCTTTTATTTCTGTTAATTTTGCGTATTGTTTAATGTTTGAGTTTTATGACTTTGAATGTGGGTGGAGCCCAGGAGGCGGGGCCACCCTGGCATCACAGTTGCTGGCCCCTCCTTCTGGATTTATAGTCCCAGATCCAGCAGGAGATCCAAGCGTTTGTTATTGGCGTTTAAAGTCGGAATTTACATTTTTTGATGGCTGATTTCTGGTGTAAGTGCCATGGATGACAGACAGGCAGGCATCCACATTTCTTTTGTGAGTGTTGTTTTGCTTCTGATTATTTATTAGATGATGGAATGTTTTTATTAGTAGTAGTTATTATTATTTATTTACTACTTTCTGATTCAAATTATTAAGGTCTCTTCATGTAGTTATTATTTTTTTATTTTTATCTATTTATAGTATTGTTCTTTACTTGTCTTGCACTTGTCCTCTGTTTAGGTGTATTTTACACTGTGGACCCGTTACTTCATGCCACTGTATGCAGCAATTACGGTGTATGGATGGTGTGACAATGAAGCCACTTGACTCTTGACGGTAGTGCAAAGTGGGGCCTTAATAATCAAAAAGGACGACAGACAAGCACTGAAGGTGAATGTCATTGTGATGGTGCAGAAGGAAGGGCACCATAAGGGGCAGTGAGCCCTGGAGGTCTGCTAGTGCCCAGCAAAGCTTTAATAGATACAAAGAACCACAGACAAGCCATGAAAGGGAATTGTCATTATGGTAGTGTGTGAGAAAAGGCACCATAAGGAGTGGATGTAAACCTCTGCCAGGCAAAGCCCTAATGCTGAGGACCAACCAAGGGTAAGCAGTGATGTACATTGGAAAAAAAGAGCACCACCAGGGGGCGATAAACCCTGTTCACTTACCGAGCAGGGTCCTAATAAGAAAGAGGCAGGCGCAAGCAGCGATAACATGCGCTGTTATGCCACTACTGGAGGAAAGGCACCACCAGGGGGCAGTAAACCCTGTCTGTTTATGATTATCTAGCCAGGCTTAATAATGAGATAGGGGCATGTTCGGGGAAAGACAATGCACATTGGGAGAAAGGGCACCACTAGATGGAAATATAACCAGTCTAGCAGTGCCAGTTGTGAGACCGGGGCATAAACAAAATGTGATGACACATATCGGGAAGAAAGACTTCACCAGGGGGCAGTAAAACCTATCAATCTATTGGTGCCTAACAAGACCCTAATAGTGAGACAGAGGCACAAGCAAAAAGTGCATGTTGGGAGGGAGGGCACCACCAGGGGGCAGTAAAACCTCATCAGACTTAAAGTGCCCTGCAAGGACTAAAAGCTATAAAGGCCCATAGACCAGCAGTGAAGGTTCATGTCATTATGGGAGGAAAGGCACCACTAGGGGGCAGTACATTCTATCAGTCTACTAGTGCTAAATGAGGCGGAGGCTTGAAGAAAAAGTGGTGATGCATGTTGGGAAGTAGGGCACCTCCAGGGGGGTATAAAACCTGTCAATCTAGTAGCGTCTGTTAAGGACTAATAGCCATGAAGACCCATAGACCAGCAGTGAAGGTGCACATCATTATGGGAGGAAAGGCACCACTAGTGGCTGCAAGATCCTAACATCGAGAAGGAGCCAACAGACAAGCAGTGCTTAGTCACATTGTCAAGCTAGTGAGAGGGAAAAATGGAATAAAAAGTGAGTGCTAAAAGCCCACCAACAGAAAAAGATGGGGTTCTGGGTGGGTACCCAGTTTATTATCCGCCATGCTAAAAATATTAAAGAAGCACTCTTGTATCTTCTTAGATGTCTGGTTTTCAAATGATGGAGATCTTCAGGTCAATGGGTCTTTTGTCTTGTGGTGAGAGGCGGAGCTAGAGGCGGAGTCAAACGTGGGCATCTTCTTCTGGTTGGAGGACAGAAAAGACAAATGTTTAGTATGCAACCAGAAAATCCTTCCCCGGTGTACTATCCCCCATGTGACTTGCCTTTTAGGGAGCCCCTATACTTTCATTCAAAAGCACTACCGGCATAGCAGCTCTGGAGGCAACAAAAACGTGGATCCCATCGTCTATTTACATACACACGGAGGAAAAACACGAATTTGATTGAAATATCGATACCCGGTGGATTAAAATAGTAATAACAACACGGCAGCAGAGCGCCGCTTCTACGGAGGAGACTTCAAGCATAGAATGGCATCTCTAAAAGCCTGCCTCATGAATAATTTTGTTTGCCCAATGAAAGCTGTCACCTGGCAAAATGTTTTCATGCTGTTTTCTGCTTTCCCCGACTACATCAAAGCTTTCCAAGACATCGAAACGGCATGTTTTACAAATGAAGCCATCAGCTTAAAAGCAGCCTGGGATCTGCTGTATGAAAAGCTGAATTTGTGCCCGTCTCTTCTTCATTCATTTGAATGGCACACTTTGTAACTCGATAAATTGCTAAACATGTGTTCCTTTATGTTTTATGCCTTGAGTGCCTTTAGCGCCGCGCTCTGAGCCAACGTTCTTGTGAGGCAGGGCCTGCATGGGAGAACTGAGAAAATTGCTTTTGTCGAAGGCTTTCATACGCCGTGCCTGATGGATCTCACGCGTGTAAATGTGGTGCACACGGCCACTCCTGCCCAGTGGAGTGGGCACTGAGTGGACGACAGCCAGGGCACCTGCAATGCAATTCCTGAACCACTAGAGGGCCACAGTGGCACAGCTCACCTAACTGAAACACGCCTCTGGTCACACCTGGATGTCACAATCACACCCTTTGGCACCTCTCTTAGAGTTTATCATGCATATCTTAACTTTGGTTTTTGTTTTATCATTGGGAAGACATTTAACTGATCCAATCTTATCCTTTCCTCACCACCATTTAATGAATTACTGAAGACTCACTACTTCAGTTTGGCACACCCTGACTAAAGCTGCTGATTAGCTAAATAGACTGCATCTCTGTTGTCAGTCGTTAGCACTAAAACATAAGTAACACGACAGTTCGAATTTGTTACTAACCCTCACCTATTCTGTTTCTCTTCTCGGCACTCAAATGTGGCACTTGGTGCCACAGCCCGCCTGCCAAGTTGTTTTGCCTGCCTAAGGTAAAGTAATCCCTGATGGAGGATTGCAGGAATCGTGGGATAGAGGAGTCCTTTCATTGGATTGGCTTGTCCAGCACTGACTCAGCTGTGGGATTGCCAATAGGGGGAGGCAGCTTGATGGCCGAGGTCCCCAAGACTCTAAACAAATTAAGGGCGGAGTGGTGGCTCTGAGGGTAAGGATCTGTGCTGGTATCCCGAAGGTTGCCGGTTCGAATCCCCATCACTGTCGAAAGAGATCCTACTCTACTGGGCCCTTGGGCAAGACCCTTAAGCTGTAATTGCTCCAGGGGCGCTGGCTGTAAAATGGCTGACCCTGCGCTCTGACCCCAAGGGGTATGCGAAAACTAACACATTCCTAATACAAGAAATTGTATAAGGCGAAATAAAGAACAAAAAAATCTAAATTGTATTATGGGATATCAACGCCTGTTAAATTCTGCTCTGTACTTATAATACTTCTATTGCATTTCTATTATACTGTATTGAGGATGACTTGTGTTCTGTTCTGTGTATTGTGTTGTATTGACCCCTTTTTTTGAAACCCACTGCATGCCCAACCTACCTGGAAAAGGGGTCTCTCTTTCCTAAGGTTTCTTCCATTTGTTTTCCCTACAAAGTTTTTTTCCTGGTGACTTCTTAGAGAGTCAAGGCTGGGGGGCTGTCAAGAGGCAGGGCCTGTTAAGGCCCATTGCAACCCTCCTTGTGTGATATTTGGACTATACAAGAATACAGGGCATTGTATTGTATTGTATTTGGATCATGGACTCCACAAAACTCAAACAAGGCCTCACTTCATAAACTAGGCCTCAAAGCTGCAATGAGGCCTAGAATGTTACAATTTAGATATCAGAACTTTTTTTTGATTAAAAATGTATCTTTCTGCAAATTTTGATCATTTTTCAGGTTATGTGAATCACAGGTTCTCAGATGAGTCAGGATATGCTGGGGGGACTTTATACAGTTGTATTAATGATGTTGCATTGCATCATCCCAGTGAATCCTGGGAAGGATTAATATCACCAAAGATGATTCAAACATTACAAAAATATGGCACCCAAGACCAAAACAAAAATGGCATTGCATACTGATATGAAAATATAATAAATTTATGTAATAAATGATTATCAGAGGTGACTGTGTGCAGAGGGTGCAGACCTATAAATACCTAGGAGTGCAGCTGGATGATAAACTGGACTGGACTGCCAATACTGATGCTCTGTGCAAGAAAGGACAGAGCCGACTATACTTCCTTAGAAGGCTGGCGTCCTTCAACATCTGCAATAAGATGCTGCAGATGTTCTATCAGACGGTTGTGGCGAGCGCCCTCTTCTACACGGTGGTGTGCTGGGGAGGCAGCATTAAGAAGAAGGACGCCTCACGCCTGGACAAACTGGTGAGGAAGGCAGGCTCTATTGTAGGCACGGAGCTGGACAGTTTGACATCCGTGGCAGAGCGACGGGCGCTGAGCAGGCTCCTGTCCATCATGGAGAATCCACTGCATCCACTGAACAGGATCATCTCCAGACAGAGGAGCAGCTTCAGTGACAGACTGCTGTCACTGTCCTGCTCCACTGACACACTGAGGAGATCGTTCCTCCTCCAAACTATGCGACTCTTTAATACCACCCGGTGGGTAAACGTTAACATTATACAAAGTTATTGTCTGTCTGTATACCTGCATTGTTATCACTCTTTAATTTAATATTGTTTTTTGTATACTCGTAAGTATGCTGCTGCTGGAGTATGGGAATTTCCCCTTGGGATTAATAAAGTATCTATCTATCTATCTATCTATCTATCTATCTATCTATCTATCTATCTATCTATCTATCTATCTATCTATCTATCTAATAATGTGTCATTCACTTTTTATGTTTTTGCTTTACCATGCCAATATTTTTTTTTCTGTGTGGTCATACATGTGAACATCAGGAGAGTTTTATAGGTTGGACAAACACAGGAAAGGAGTGAAGTGTGGTACCACCGCTGACATTTGTTCCTTCTGGTGCCTTAGAATGGAAGAAGAGAAAATTCCGTAGGACCACTGTGGTCACGGTTGATGAGAGCAAAACTCCACGCCCTTGGGTCTCAAAAGGACAACCAGAAGTTGGTGTTCACATGTAGTATGGACCATCTTCTGAGGAGATCGGAGCTCCATGCCTCAGAGCATTTTGAATTTAAAAATCAAAAATCCTCTTCTGATTATTTTGTTTTGGCATGACTGGGCCCCACCTTTGGCCTTTGGACATTACCATTATCTATCTATCTATCTATCTATCTATCTATCTATCTATCTATCTATCTATCTATCTATCTATCTATCTATCTAAGTGGGCTATCCTGCGAGACCCCAGCGCTGAATGTTTTTGTGCGTCATCATTATTTACATCGCATACTGACTTGAAAAGGATATTCAGCAAAGCTTTTTATGAGGAAGCACCGGGAGAAAAGACGTTGGTCAGAAACACACATCGGTTGATCTGGGGAGTCAAAAACGAGTGGATTCAAAGCAAGAAACGCTAAGTCAAAAAGCCTGCGCCAAAGTCGTATGCCAGGAGTGTTAGAATTTTCACTTTTGTTTAATTTTGTGTATGAAATCAACAACCGTTTTGTGAATTCTTTGACTCGTTTGGGGATTTTTTTAATACCGCAGAATCTGATTTTGACCATAAAAATATAAGGGACATTCAAAATGTTTCTGCACTTTTTTTAACTCTATTTCTTAAGAATTTCAAAAACAAATGACATCACTTTTCTACATAGTCACCTTGGTTTGCGATGCAATTTTCCCAACAACGGACCAACTATTTAATGCCCAATTACTACTCCTCCCACCTTCACCATTTCCAACGAAAATATAAAAGTGCGTAAACTTTTTGAACGTCACTTGTATAACTGACGCAATTAGAGAGTGCTTTAAGTCCTTATAGTCTACTCAGTTTAAAGAAGATAAGACACAATGTAATGAGTTTCTTAATTCATTAGAGATACCGCAGGTCGATACTCTCAGTGCTACGGAACTGGATAAACCTCTGACACTTTCAGAAACACTAGCTTCTATAAACTCACTTCAAATGGGAAAGCAGCAGGCCCCGATGGCTACCCAGAGAAATTTTATAAAAAAATTCTCAGATAAGTTAGCTCCACTGTTATTAGCAACATTTATAGAAGCTAAAGACAAAAAAATTCTACCTGAAACTTTTCACCAAGCTTTAATTACCATCTTTCCTAAAAAGAACAAGGACCTACTACAATGTGCATCATACAGACCAATCTCTCTTCTGAATAACGATGTTAAGAAACTCTCCATAGTTCTAGCCAGAAGGATTGAGAAAGTGCTTCCTTCGGTAATATTACAAGACCAAACCAGATTTATTAAAGGCAGGCACTTACTGTAGCTTCTAACCTTTGACATTTGTTTAATATAATATATTCGCCTATTATATCTAACACCCCAGAGATCTTATTATCTTTAGATGCAGAAAAATCATTTGATATGGTTGAATGGGACTACCTATTCACCACATTGCGCAAATTTAAGTTCGGCCCAAACATATGTGCATGGATCAAACTACTTTATATTAGTCCAGAAGCCTCAGTTCATATTAACAACACTAAACACTAAAAATCCACTTTCCCTTCATTCTCTCAGAATATGGAACCAATGTAGGAAGAACTTTAAGAGAGAGAAGCTCTTACCTGTTGCACCTCTACATGACAATCACCTTTTTTCCACCCTCTCAGACATATACACTATTCAATCTCTGGAAAATGTCTGGGATTAAAACACTCAGAGACTTGTACATAAATAATGTCCATGCATCCTACAAACAATTACGCTTCAAATACAACTTCTCATCAACACCACTCCTCCACTACCTTCAAGCTAGAAACTTTGCTAAACAGAACCTCCCCACTTTGCCTCACCTCCCACCTCGCTGTACTTCAGAAGAATTATTGATACGTCTTGAAGACTCAGATAGCATCTCTACAATTTATAAAAAGATTTTAAAGTCTCTCCCTTTCAAAGACCACATAGTACATCAGGGAAAGAATCTGTCACTCGACATGGGAGCTGGAGATTAGAGCAGTCCTTCTGGGTTCCATGGGTTCTGTCAGGGGATGCTGCATCTACTGCTGAGCCCTGGAACACTTCCAGATGCCTTATAAAAGGAGCCAGAAGATGCTACTCGGGATGCCAGAGTCGGGAGGAGCTGGACCAAGCTTGCCAGGAGTGGAGGGAAGAGAAAGAAGAGAAGTCCATTGTGTTGTGCTTGTGGGGAAATTACAAACCTTTGCTTGACACAATCTGCCCAGTTTTCTTCACCTGCCACCCATTTCTATTCCAGAGGAGATATTGATCAGTCTTGGGGGCTCGGACTGCATTTCTATAATATAGAAAAACATTTTAAAGTCCCCTTCCTTTTAAAGATTCCAAAGTACTCAACATGTCAGAAAAGGAATGGAAGGCAGCCAGGCACAGAAAATACTTGAGCTCCATGTGTGCACAGCATTCAATAATTCAACTTAAAATCTTTTATCTCATTTAAAATTGTCCAAAATGTCTCCAGGGTGAGCACCAACCTGTTAACATTGCAATCGAGCTCCAGCCTCACTGGGCCACATGTACTGAGTGGGCACCAAATTAACAACATTAAGCACCAACATCTGTGCATGCCTATCAGACAGCCTTGGTGTCACAATCACCCCTAACCCATTAACAGTTGTGTGTGGTGGGCTCACAGAGGGGTTTCAAGTGAAGGACAAACAAACTGTGTTTTGTCTTGGTCGAGTTCTCTATTCCTCAACTTTCCTCTTTTTGTATTCTTTATCGTGTAGCCTTTCTCAGGATGCCTCAGATCTCATAGACTTAGCATTGTTTCTAAGGTATTGTGCTTTATAACTTCTCTTCACCTTGCCTTCTACATTTATAACCTCAGGCAATCACATAGAGTAAAAGACAAGCAGGAGTTAAGTTACAACTTTGAATAATGTATTATTGATAATATTCATAACTAATAAGCAAAGTACAAGTGAATATTGGCAACCATACAACCTGATAAATGCTGATGTGGAGTTTCATGTGGCACACAGACTTGGTTGTTACTTAAGATGTCTCAAGTTAAGTCGTCGTTTCTGGTCAGCTTTCTTCAGAACAGGCCACATGCCCGTCTCAATATGGCTGCTGAGCTGTGCTCTTCATTGAAATGGTGTGACCGAGAGATGCTCCTTCATGATTGTCAGAGGGGGACATTTTTTGTACACTGGGTGGTTCCATTTCTCTCTTAGGCAAAGGGACATGTAGACATTACATTTTAAACACAGCAGATGAAGAGGCAACAGGCACCCATTGTGCCAATTTCCTGGGTAATCCCGTTACTGATTATTGTCATGGCTGTCTACAGGATATCGGTATTTTGCTGTCTTACAAAAGAATCACCGCTTTGAAGTTTTAACTGGTTAAATATACAGACAATAGAAAATTGTGATCAAAGAACTGCTCCTTCCTTGGAAAATGTTTTGTATTTACCTGACTTGGAAATGAACACGTCTGAGAATATTGGTTTCTAATCAGCATTTGTGAACTCATTGATAGCTGCTAACAATACCTTTTGTTAACTTGTATTTACACTATTTGTTAAACCCAGGAAATCTGGATGTGCCATTGCTTAATCCATCGTCCTGTTAATCTAGGCAGGGATTGAAGGAGATTTAAACTTCTGGGCAGGAGAAGTCAGGGAGAGGGACAGTCCACTGAGAACGCTGCCAAGACACTCGGACAGGGCACAGGGGCTCGCAAGCATACGAGGGTACCTGGCTGGCACGACGTGAGGCACAGGATGGCAACACTTACTTCCAGGGAGGAAGAGACAGCTCCACAAGGAGACGCCAGTTGTGGGTCCAGTGAGCGAGGGAAGCCACATGAAAGGACCAAGCAAAGCTGGCAGATGAGAAATGAGGTGTGCCAAGGTCACAGCAACGCAAGGAGCCCAGATGAAGAGACGCTGACGGGGATTCAACAATTTGACAAAACTTCTGTTGGGAAACGTCCGGTGAACAGAGTGCATCCGTGGACAGTTGGAGGATTAATTGTTGGGGTAACACAGTGCGCAAACTGGACTCTGCACCACTAAAGGTTGTATCCTCCACTTCGTGTTTTTAACGGACTTTTAGAGAATGGACTGTGTGCTGTCCTTTAAAAAAAAGGAATTTCCATCCATCCATCCAGCCATCCATCCATCCATTATCCACCGCTTATCCGAGGTCGGGTCGCAGGGGCAGCAGCCTAAGCAGGGAAGCCCAGACCTCCCTCTCCCTGGCCACCTTCTCCAGCTCCTCTGGGAGGACCCCGAGGCGTTCCAAGGCCAGCCAGGAGATATAATCCCTCCAGCGTGTCCTGGGTCTGCCCCGTGGCCTTTTCCCAGTGGGGCATGCCCAGAACACCCCCCCAGGGAGGCATCCAGGGGGCATCCTAACCAGATGCCCCAACCTCCTCAACTGACTCCTCTCAATGCGGAGGAGCAGCGACTCTGCTCTGAGTCTCTCCCGGATAACTGAACTCCTCACCCTATCTCTAAGGGAAAGTCCTGCCACCCTGCAGAGAAAACTCATTTCGGCCGCTTGTATCCGCGATCTTGCTCTTTCGGTCACTACCCAAAGTTTGTGGCCATAGGTGAGGGTAGGAACGTAGATCGACTGGTAAATCGACAGCCTCGCCTTTTGGCTCAGCTCTCTCTTCACCACGACGGACTGTTGCAGAGCCTGCATTACTGAGGATGCCACACCGATCCATCTGTTGACCTCCCGGTCCATTCTTCCCTCACTCGTGAACAAGACCCCGAGATACTTGAACTTCTCCACTTGAGGCAGTACTGTGCTCCCAACCCGGAGAGAGCATTCCACCCTTTTCCGGCTGAGAACCATGGCCTCGGATTTAGAGGTGCTGACTCTCATCCCCGCCGCTTTGCACTCGGCTGTGAACCGCTCCATTGAGAGATGGAGGTCACTGTCCGATGAAGCCAACAGGACCATGTCATCCGCAAATAGCAGAGACGAGATTCTGAGGTCACCGAACAAGACCTCCCCCCATGGCTGCGCCTAGAAACTCTGTCCATAAAACTTATGAACAGAATGGGTGACAAAGGGAAGCCCTGGCGGAGTCCAACCTCAACAGGAAACGAGTCCGACTTATTACCGGCAATGCGGACCAAGCTCCTGCTCCTCCTGTACAGGGACTGGATGGCTCGTAACAACGAGCCTTGTACCCCGTACTCTTGGAGCACACCCCACAGGGTGCTTTGAGGGACACGGTCGAATGCCTTCTCCAAATCCACAAAACACATGTGGACTGGTTGGGCAAACTCCCATGCCCCCTCCAGGATCCTGGCCAGGGTGTAGAGCTGGTCCAGTGTTCCACGGCCAGGACGGAATCCACATTGTTCCTCTTGAATCCGAGATTCGACCATCGTTCGAACTCTCTTCTCCAGCACCCCTGAATAGACCTTCCCGGGGAGGCTGAGGAGTGTGATCCCCCTATAGTTGGAGCACATCCTCCAGTCACCCTTCTTAAAAAGGGGAACCACCACCCTGGTTTGCCAATCCAGAGGAACTGACCCCGAGTGCAACGAAAAAGGAATTTCATTCCTGATATCGTTCGATTTTTTTTTAATGTTCATTGGTCTTTTTAATGTACTTTATAATGTCTTGTGTAATAGAAGTTACTGTTGCTTTTCTGTACTGTTGTGTCTTCCATTGTGTGTTTACTCACCGGCCAATTTAAAGACACCTGAGTGCGATTATCAGTAAATTTCAAGAGTTCCCAGTCTCTTAATAAAACTGGGTGGTGTAGTCGGATATTTTAATGGTGTCTAAGTTAGATTACCTGTTGGTGTGACCAGACACCTGTCACATGATGAGAGAGAGAGAGAGGTAAAGCAAGCAAACGTATAGACTCTCTGTCCAAACCCTACAGCCAATAGGGCGTCGTGGTACTTAACGGCTTCTGATTGAAAACCAAACAGGCAACAAGAAAAGGGGAGGTGCTTGGCTTTTATAGGCAGTGAGCAGGAAGTGAGGTCAGTAGGAGGGTGTGGCCAGGTTGCTGTTGTTTAACCGGGTTTCCCTTCTGATGCTCTGTAGATGTGCGAGAGAAGACGTTAGTGCACTTCATCGATCCCCCGACTCAGCATCCTACCCCCAGTAGAGCCCTTATAACTCGTTACGAGGCGCTGCTGTTGGATTATTGTGAAGAAAACCACAACCAGAAGAAGGACACGTGAGGCTGAAAATCGACAGAAAGCAAAGTCAAAGGACCACTGAGAAGGCGGCCAGAAACACGTGAGTGTGGTGAGAGTGGGACGTCGAAGTCAAAAAGGAGATCGAAAAATACAAAGAAGGAAGCTTAATGTCAGGGCCAACTTGGAATTGAAAGTTAACCTGACTAGAAATCGGGAGAATGTGGACGTATTTATAACGTCATATCCCGTGATGTAATCGATTATAGATGATTGTGTTCACGTGTTGCATAAACGAAGCAAAAAAAATCAAGTATCAAAAAATTATCACATGGTCTCATAAAGGGATTCTACGAGGTAAAAATCCGTAAAATACACGTGTGAAATACGGTAGGAGTTTCAAAATTTCATCTGATCTAAAGCAGAAGCTTGTTGGGGGCCAAAACTAATCCAGGCAGTGATGAGCACACAGCGTGAACCATCCTTGGACTAAGCGGGCACCACATGTGTCCTACGCCCTTTGCTTGTTTGTTCTCACCTTAAATGTACAGTATGCCTAGGAACTTGGGTTGGTGTGGGCTCACCTTGTAGCAGAGATAAAAGCGGGCAGCGCCATTGAAGAGGAGACTCTGTGCGGACAGGACGGGTTACTGAAAAGGGGATTGGAAAGGGGGACAGCTGGAGGAGAAGCAGGGAGTAGCAATAACACCACCAATCCACCTAAAAGGAACATCTCTGGGGGTGCAGGAAGGGCATTAGAGCAGCCGGACAAACCCCACACAGAGGGGGGCCCTGCTTGGGATCGGACCCCAGGATTGGTTATCATTGAGTGTGAATCTGATTTTTGAAGAGTGAGATTGATTTATGAGAATTTAGGCGAAAATGATAGCATAATTGTGCACTGGCACTGGATTAAACCATACTGAGATGGAGGGCATACTTGGTAATATAATGTGGGTGAACCCTGGCACATTGATGGTCAGGTCAAACGTAAGCCAAATGTGTGGCTGCCTCAGGTCATACAAGCCCACTGATGTTTTCTTTGATGCTGGGGGATTGTATCATGGATTTGGTCCATAAAATGAAATGAAGCGTCAAGCAACACATTGGGAGGCCAAGAGGAGGCGTCAGGCGCTTCTGGTGATTTCCACTTGATGGACAAAATGCATCCGCGTCCCCGGGCTGACGTTCTGTCACTGGGAGATAATGCGGCCCTTCTGCGTGTGAGACAAGGAAGGTCAGGGCCGCATGTCGAATGTCAGGCTGAATTATTCTAATTGTAATTTACGTAATGATCAGGAGTGAGATGTGAAAACTGGAGGTACGGATTGGGAAGAGAAAATAAATTATAGCTTGTCAAAAGGGACGCCTTTCACTTAAGCGTTTTTTTTTTTTTTTTCCTTTTCCCTTCCACTGCTTTAGACCTCTCGCTACCCGCTAATTAGCTCGGTGCACATTCAGATTCCAGCAAAATGACAAGCAAGAAAGCGGAGCGCATCGGCGGAAAAATCCCAAATCGGCTGCACCTCCATCTCTGTGCCCCTCAGACCTCTGCTTGTGTGTAGAGGACAAAACGAGAAAGAGAAAGAAAAAGAGAGAGAAGAAGAACCACAACCACCGAAGGAGAGAAGACCACCAGGGTTTGAAGTAGGAGGAGAAGGCTGATGCAAAGATTGTCATGATTGGGGAGGGATAAAGGCACTATATGATAGATAGATAGATAGATAGATAGATAGATAGATAGATAGATAGATAGATAGATAGATAGATAGATAGATAGATAGATAGATAGATAGATAGATAGATAGATGAAAGGCACTATATGATAGATAGATAGATAGATAGATAGATAGATAGATAGATAGATAGATAGATAGATAGATAGATAGATAGATAGATAGATAGATTTTAAAGACATGTTTTCACTTTGGCGTTATTGATTATTGAGTTGATAATGTATCAGTTTAATATTAAATTTACACCACAATGACGTGTGCAGAATGTGTTCTGAATCCTTTCTTGATCCACTGTATTTAATTAACAATACTGACTGCACAGATTTCAGGATAATAAATGTGAGGTCTGTTGTTTTAAACAGGGACTATGAAAGCAGAGTGGATTATGGGAATTGTAGTTTGTGTCTGCAGGCTACAATACCAATTAATGACAGGGAGGTCTGTGTTAGCTTAAGTGGATTCAAAACTCTTATTGAATTTCTGAATGGCCCACCTGTGATCCGTTCAGAACATTGAGGGGTAATTAAGATCCATCCAAACCCCCCCATTCTCTCCCCACCCACATCTGACTTATTATGTATGGCTGTAGGACATTTTCACTGACATCATAAAATCTCAATATGTGCAACACTGAATAAAAGTTGTCCTATCATGTGTCCTGGTGTAGAAAGATGTCAGAGCTGCACCACCGGAGCACTGGGGTGCCCTAAGGATCAGTGCTGTGCTCTCCTCTCCTCTTTATATGCCTCTTCATTAGCCCTTATCATCCTGTCCCATGGTTACTCCTACTAGTGCCATGCCAATATTATGTCCACCCAGAGGATAACACGACATCAGCAGGAATATGTGCACACCTTGCTAGTATCTTAACCTGGATGAAGAACCTCCATCTCCAGCTCATCCTGGCAATGTCTAAGCATCTATTGGTTATCCAAGCTCTTCCTTGCATTGGTGATCACTAACCAGCTGTCTTCTAGGACCCCGTGGCTACGGTCGCCCAGTCTTGTATGTTTTCTCTGTACAACACCCATAAGGTCAGACCACATCTGAGTGATATGAAGCACAAATCCTGGTCCAGGCTGACATCTTAAGTGAGAATCACGTGACGACATCACAACACTGGGGACCACCAGGGTATTACTTGGATGTTTCTGAATATTATTCTTTTATTACTTTTTATCAATTGTGTTAATTTTAATTTTTGGTTTTGTGTCACCTGTGTTTCCTGGCCATGGCTGAGTTTGCTCAGTTGCTGAACAAGTGACTGCCGTTGCATCTTGTCACCAATCCTATTTAACACTGGGGGCTCTCATTGTCACTTGTTACACTCCAGTCAGGCTTGTTTCAATTTCTTTTTTGTTAATTCTTTATTCTGTGATTGCTGTTTTTTATGCTAAATACTATTCATATGATGTCAAATTGTCTCCTATGTCAATTTTATCTTATTTATTTAGTTCCTATCTGCTTAATCGTCTTCTCCTATGTTCCTTGTATTTTATGGGTGGAACCTTCGAGAGGCGGGGCCACCAATACATCACTGCATGGGACAGCTCCCAGTCCCACAATAGGAAGGTGGTGAAGTGGAGTCCCTTGAGGTTCATTGGTGAAGTTTTGCTTTCATCTCTCTACAAGTCAGGGGTTTACAGTAATCCCCTCCCTTCTCAAGGCATTCCAATTCGATTTGGGAACTTGGCATGGATCTTCATGAACTTTTGAAGCCAAAGTCCACTCGGCCTGGTGGAGGTCAAAGCCCACCTGTTAAGCCCTTGAGTGCATCTTATTTAGACCTGCTTGGTGGGTTCAATTTTGGGCGATGCACTCAAAGCCAACACATATGCCAGCTTTTGGATAAAAACTCCACACAAAGATTCATGGCATTCATTTAGTTAGGGAGGGGAAATTAAGTGATAATCTTCTCGTCTTGATTTTGACTTTTGTGTCACATATTGATTTCGTTTGCTTTTTTTTTTTAATATTTTTGTAGGGGTCCAGAATGACAGAGCAAGGACACCCATGTGTGCCACACTGTTGGCAAAGGAACTCTTCCCAAACTGTTATGGCCATCTGAACCAGCTGGGCATACTGGGCTGTCCGTCAATCAGTTACCTTCATGTGCTTGTGGTATCAAGAAGGGTAGAGCTGGTATGATTTACCACACGGGCTCAAAGACGGGCATGAAGAAGCAGTTTGTGCCAGTGAATACTGGGCAGAATGAGACAGGGGCAGGGCTGAGGTTTTCTCTTTTTCGTAATTTCTTTCTAACGTGTGCTGCTCTTCCTGCCGCTTACCTCCTTCCCAGATTGAGCAGGTGTGAGCCACCCGCCATTAAATTAAGTTCTTTGTGCCAGTCCTCATTTCTACAGGAAGTGCTGCTGGGTACAGACCATTGTAATTAGGACTGGCACCTGTGGCTGTCTGAGGTCAGGGAGTAGTTAGGAGGGCATGCTGAGCTTTAAAGGGAAAACGCCTGGCAGGGTACAGAATGGAGCCACCGTAGTCAGCCTGGCAGTGGTCAGTGCAGACCCCCCCACACACACACTAATGGGGGACATCTCGGCAGGGCACTCTAGAACACTTGATGTAGTGTCAATTTGTAACACCAGGGGGCGTGCCATCAGAATGCTATGTCTTTGTTTCATATACGTACCACTATACCCGGTATGGCACATTGTCTTAATATACAGCAAAGGCTGGCACAGTGGTTGGTGTTCCTTCCTCACCCTGATTTAAATGGCTGGAGGGTGGCACCGTGATAAGCAGCGTTGCTTCAAAGCCTCAGGAAGGTGGGTCAATTTTGTATGGAGCTGACATGTTCTCCAGCTCTTCCTGTGAGAGTCTCACTAATGTGTGCATCTTAGGTCGAGTGAGAACTCCAACTGAGGGTGCCCTGCCATGGCGTGTCATCCCTTTCAGGTTTGGGACCTGCCGTGGACTCCATCTTAATAAATGGCAGCTTAAAACTGACCGTTGGCACAGCGGTTAGCGTTACTGACTCAGACCAGCAAAGATCTGGAATGGAGAGTGCCATGTGTGATTAATAGTGTTGCCACCCAACTGCAGGACCGTGGGTTTAAATCCCTGGCTCAGCCAGTCTCTCTGGAATCTTCTCCCAGTGTTCCTGTCGGGTTCTCAAAAACGTATGCAAACTGGGCGATTCAAACTGGTCTGCCATGTCAGGGTGGTCCCTGTTGCTGGGATTAATGGAATGGTGGATGTGATGTGAAGGGAAACAGGAACTACTTATCATAGGAAGGGTGGCACAGAGGTTAGTGCTGAGAGAGATCTGGGTTCAATTTAAATTAACTTGAACAGATTGAGATTGAGGCCTGCCTCCGACTGACTTAATATACTGGAGTACAGATAGATAGATAGATAGATAGATAGATAGATAGATAGATAGATAGATAGATAGATAGATAGATAGATAGATAGATATGAAAGGCACTATAATAATAGATAGATAGATAGATAGATAGATAGATAGATAGATAGATAGATAGATAGATAGATAGATAGATAGATAGATAGATAGATAGATATGAAAGGCACTATATAATAGATAGATAGATAGATAGATAGATAGATAGATAGATAGATAGATAGATAGATAGATATGAAAGGCACTATATAATATATAGATAGATAGATAGATAGATAGATAGATAGATAGATAGATAGATAGATAGATAGATAGATAGATAGATGTGAAAGGCACTATATGATAGATAGATAGATAGATAGATAGATAGATAGATAGATAGATAGATAGATAGATAGATAGATAGATAGATAGATAGATAGATAGATAGATAGAATATAACATATTTAACATAACATAAATACATAAAAGATGCAACGTATTAGACATGAAATGCATTATATGAAAACTACGCAAAATGGTATATAACAGAAAACAATGCATGAATAAATATTTATACAGATAAATGTGAAAGGCAGTATAAAATAGAGGTTACAAGTACCACTGTAAAGATGAGCCCGACTACAGACAGACACAGGACTCCCAATGTCCAGAACTCACACGTTTATTTTCCTTTCTTCAATACCACACAATTCACCCACAATGCTCAGTCCGTTTACTTTCCTTTCTTCTCCTTCTCTTCAGCCACCTCCACTCCTCTCCCTCAATCTCTGTCTTCCTCCTCCCCAAATGGACTGAGGCGGCCCCTTTCATAATGCACCCAGATGTGCACCAGGTACTCCTTGATGGCCTTCCTGCAGCACCTCCTGGTGTGGCGGAAGTGCTGCAGTCCATGGATCTGGAACCATCCAGGTGCCCCCTGGCAGTGGCCACGGGCCCCCACAGGGTTGAAATGCCAAGGTCTGTGGCCCCAAAGCAAACCAGGGTGACTGCCTTCTCGTGTCCCGGGGGAGGTATTGTCCCTCTCTTGGTCCTTCCATCCTCCAGGCGTCCTGGCTGGGCAGGAGCCCCAGCCATCCACCGCATCATATAAGAGATAAAAGATGTTGTGCAATAAATAGATAGGTAGCTAGGAAAGGGCGTGTAAAACAGGTGTTAAAGATACTAGATAATGAATACTTTGATATATAAGGTGTGATATAATAGACATCCATCCATCCATCCATTATCCAACCCACTATATCCAAACTACAGGGTCACGGGGGTCTGCTGGAGCCAATCCCAGCCAACACAGGGCGCAAGGCAGGAACCAATCCCGGGCAGGGAGCCAGCCCACCGCAGGGCACACACACACACACTCAGACACACACTAGGGACAATTTAGGATCACCAATGCACCTAACCTGCACGTCTTTGGACTGTGGGAGGAAACCCACGCAGACACGGGGAGAACATGCAAACTCCACACAGGGAGGGCCCGGGAAGCGAACCCACTGTGCCACCGTGGCGCCCTATAATAGACATGAAAAGTGCAAAATGAAGAATTATGAAAAATGCTATTTAATGAAAGATGCCATTTTAAAAAGGTATAGATAGGTACAAAGATGTAGAAGGCATTGTATGATATACAGATATGAAAAGTGCTCTAAATTAGAAGTATATAATAAGTACTTTAACCTAAAAGGTGCAATATTGTAGATATGAAAGGCACGATATAAAATATGCTATATAATTGGAGGCACTATATAAAAGCATATTTGAAAGGTATAGGTAGAAAGATAGATTTGAAAGATACTGTGTAATGTATAACTATGAAAGGCACTATAAAACTGATGTCACAGACACCATATAATAAATACTTATATACATAAGAGGTGCAGTATAAGAGATATGAAAAACACTATAAAAACACGCTCTATTAAAGAAGACACTATAAAAGGTTGATGATATCCTCTGGACATATATTAATATTAGGAGCGTGGAAGACTGCTTTTATTTTATTTTATTTTTAAATAGTATTTCTACTTTGACTGTGTATTGTTTTTGTGTTCTTGTTTGCCCTGCTCATTGCAATGACGCATGTTGTTCATAGCGCTATATAAACCAAATGTGTTAGGATCGGAATTTAAAATGCGAGCTCCTGCTCCACTATGATGCCACACTGCACCTCTGGGTTCCATATCTTCCTGCCAGTAGGACGGGTGGTCTTGGTCTGACAGCGGGGAAGTTCCCCCAGCAGGGCACAGCTCACTACGTCAGGGTCTGCGTAGTCCACCACAGAAGGGTCCCGCCTCATTTTCACGTCATCACCTGTCCAAGTTCGTTCCTGACGGTTTTGTAAAGTTGTGTTAAGATTCACCGTGAAAGGCGATATATATATATATAACTATTCTGTTAGTGGCGATTCTTTAATACGGCTTCGCAGACCCGGCAGTGGACGCCCCGCTGTTTACACGCTGCGTGCGCCGCCCGCCGCTCTCGAGACCTTCCGCTGTCTCACGCCGCTTTAACGTGTCATCTCGTGCCGCCGTTCCCGGGTCTCCTTGGTTACCGAGGCTTTTGTCTTCTCCCTCCGGCTCTCATATTAACAGGCGACGTCTCCCGCTTTAGATGTTCACCATTTTTTTTCCACTCCTCTGACTGTTTTTACAATAATTACTTTATCTCGCTCTTTATTTTTATACTCATGTGAACGAAAGCGTGCGGCCCTCGCATTCAGACCTTATTTATTTATTTAACTAGAGAATTAACATCAACGAAATAACAAAAGAAGGAAGGCGTAGGCCGTTAAGGCGCTGACCGCTTGACGCGCCCTCCATTGTCCAGGTCACGTGTGTGCGGGAGTCGCGTGTCAGTCACCGCGACAGTGACGGTGTCGACGGCCGGACCTTCGTTTATTGTCTTTTAACGTTCTGGGTTTCGGGCTTTCTGCTCGTCGTCAGACAAGCCCGAGATGATCAGGTCCAAGTCGTCCACTGGTGCCAGGGCCCTTCCCGCTGCCCAACTTCGTCACTTTTCATGCGACGGGGAATGTGGCGTGGCTTTGTAGGAAGTGCACTATTTAACGGCACAGACACAGCAATGAGCGCGCGAGTACGAGTGCAGGGCATCGGGGCGTCAGGAGGGGAGTCTGCTGTGACCGGAGAGACGGGGCCAGCGGTCAGCGGATTGTCACATATCGGTCAGTGCAGCCGGACATCCGGCCTTAGATAGGTGGAAGTATAATAAGGCACTATATAAAGGAGAGGCGGACATATAGATTTAAAAAAGACTAAATCACAGATAGATATGAAAGGCACTATATAATATATAACATTTATAATATAGTTATGAAAAGCACTTTATGAAAAATGTTGGGATAAAAAACAGATCTACGTATTTAAAAATATTCCGCTTGATAAGTGGATTGATGTGTGCGTTCAACCTGTGAAGGACTGGCACCTGCCCGGATGTTTCCTGCCTTGCGCCCAGTGATTACTGGGAGAAGCTCCAGCTTCGCTACCACCCTGCTCGGGATAGGGTGGGCTTGCAAAATGGATGGATGGATGTGAAAGGCACTGTAAAATAGATGTTGAAGATAATATATAAGATAAATATAAAAGGTGCTATATTATGAATACTATGAACAGCACATTAAAATACTGCAAGTGTGAAAGACAGCAGACAATAAATACTTTAAAAGGTGCAGCGTAATACACATGAAAGGCGCTGTATAAAAGAAGATGTAATCTGAAAAATAATTTAATAAGTGAGAGTGAAAGACACTACAAAACATGTAAATAATGAAACCGTATTTAAAAGGTATAGATAGAAAAATGTAAAGGACAATATACGGAAGATACTATAAAATAGATATGATAGATACTATATAATAAATATGTAGATATAAAAAGTGAGATATAATAGATATGAAAAACACTACATAAGAAATATTAAAGAAGACAATGAAAAATTTGAAAGGGATAGATAGATAGATAGATAGATAGATAGATAGATAGATAGATAGATAGATAGATAGATAGATAGATAGATAGATAGATAGATGTGAAAGGCACTATATAATACAGATAGATAGATAGATAGATAGATAGATAGATAGATAGATAGATAGATAGATAGATAGATAGATAGATAGATGTGAAAGGCACTATATAATACACACAGATAGATAGATAGATAGATAGATAGATAGATAGATAGATAGATAGATAGATAGATAGATAGATAGATAGATAGATAGATAGATATGAAAGGCGCTATATAATGACATGGAGGTCATTTACATATGAAGGAAGGTCAACAAAATGCCATAATATGCCAAACATTAATTTCAGCACATTTTCCATTGGTTGGACACACCCACAGCCACACCTTTGTCATTCCCCCGCCCACACATAGCCACACCCCAACTATTAACCAATAAAAGCCTTCACAGTCGCTGACTGCTGCCGTATTTGCATTTTGTAAGACTGGAGGAGCTCTACAGACAGTTTATGTTATTAATATTTATACAGAATTCAATTTCAGACATATTAAAAATTATAGTAATTACACTCATAATCCAACAACAAAGTCTTGCTCCCTGCAGACACATTATCAAGCTTTCAGAGGAAATATTTTTGAGGTGTTTAAAGAGGTTTAGAAAAAGGGCAGAGCGATGCTTGTGATTTTTTTTTTTTCAGCCCAAAGTGAATGGCGTCTATCGGGTCGCTCTCTTCTCTTATTTAAAGGAGCTATACAACAACAGACAGGGCATACGATGGACTTTGATCTCAAACCCAGAGGACCTGGAGCTACTGTCAAACAGACCCCAAAACATCCATCCAACAGAAGAGCGAGGACCTCAGTGAGCTGGCCAGCGCCAGTGGACTCCACGTCACCAACAAGAGGACGTAGCTCCTAAACCTGCCAGGTACAGTAAATGAGAAGCCCCTGGAGGATGTGGAGGAATGTGTCTACCTGGGCATTAAGGTGACAACCAGACCATAGCATTCCTCAAACCCATTTGGAACTCTACCAGCCTCAGCACCCACAGTAAGCTCAGGATCTTTAAGTCCTCTGCACTCTTTTCTACGGCTCCGAGTGCTGGCAGGTCCATATCATCATCAAGCAGAAGCTGGAGGTGTTCCAGACCACCCAATGTCGGTATCCTTGAAGATCTCCAACAAAGAACACTGAAACAAAACGGGGATGGCTACGATGACAGAGCCCAACTGGAAGTGTCCATGGAGAAGGCTGTGTGACACGTGTGTTGCATTACCGTGGACCGCCCCTGGATGGAGACAAAACAAATAGCGGGCGAGCTAAAGAGACCTGGTGGAAGAACGGTAGAAAAAGAGCTGAGGGGCAAAGGGCTGAACCTCAAAACAGCCCCCAAAAGCAGCAGCAGGTAGAGCCAGATGGACGTTTCAGCACCAGAGAACTGAGAGATATAAAGTTAAGACCTTGTCACTATCTGTGCCCAATAATGTACTGCATACTGATGCCAATGCCAGCTGCGGAATCACAATTTTCACCGGTGAACGCTCGCTGTCTAAGGTCCTTGTGGCGTATATAAAGTTGTGACAGTGCCACGTCCTCTCCTGATCAGTGATGGACTGTAACTAGAAATGAACTCCAGTCTGAGTCTGCTGCCCGCTATGCTGGTCATCTAAGGTGTTCCTGTGCATATAAAGGCGCTATAGTGTAGAGAGTTATGGGATTGTCACCACTCCTCTTAAATGACACCAGCAGCCAATTGGTGAGTTAGGTGGCAGCGTCCTTCCTGCATGGTCTGCATAAGTGTTGTTACAGTGACAGTGCTGTGAATTTCCCATTGGGATTAATAAAGTATCTATCTATCTATCTATCTATCTATCTATCTATCTATCTATCTATCTATCTATCTATCTATCTATCTAATCCCATCAAGTACCCCTCGCTGCAGACTTCGGAGTGGGGTGTGTCTAAACGTAACTCCACTTGAGGTTTAACTCCACCCACAATCCACTGGTGCCACGCCCCATTCCACATGGTGGTGGTGACAGCCATCAGGCTCCATCAAGGCGCTACGCTCAAGAAGAGGGTTGTTGGAGGGTCACCTGACTCAAATAATGATGACTGTCGAGTAAACCACGTGACATTAACCTGCAATCATCGTCACCTGCATGAAGGTCACGTCTTCTGTGTCTAGCATGGACCCAAACATGTGACGACTATGAATGAACCCTGCCCAATTCCACATGTTGGAACAAGGACCTTCTCAATGCCATTGGAGCTCACTGGGGGGTGGGGGGGGGGGGTGTCTAACAGCAGCTCACAATACTTATGGAGCCAGTCACGTGTCAAAGCCCCTTCTGATGTCCGTCTTGATGACATCTTTGTGTCGGCTTGTTTGTCATTATCATTGTCCAGTCAGGTGACACACATTCCTACTGTTAGCCAAACTGCATTGGGACACTTGGCCACACTTGGCAACAACCTCCTCAATGGGGTAGAGCTTTGGAGGTCCGCACCTACTCTATTCGCACACAGTGGGCACTTCGTGACTGACGTTCTGGGCATTCGTGATGCTGGTGTCACGTGACCCGTCGTAGGTATGGCAGGCTGCAGTTACGCTCTGCTGACCCTCTGTTGATGGCTCTGTCAGGCTCTCTTTATACCTGTTAGTGGGATGTGTTATTTATTTACGCATTTATTTATTTTGCGGACCCTCTGAATGCTTAATGGCCTCCAATGACACTCGTACTCCCGCTGTCGCTCTTTATTTCTTCTTCATTTCCATTTTCCTTTACATGATGGTGTCAGTTTGTCTGATGCCTCATTTGCTTTTGGAGTTTCAACAGCAGTGACAATGTTTGCCGTGCACCATCTGTTGGAATGAAAGATGCAATGAAAGAGTACTGTATTACTACATGCATTATAAAACTCTTTAACTAAATAGATGTAAACACACATTACAGTGTGGCAGACGCCCAAAGAGGAGAAAGATGAGGGAAAAGAGCTATGGAGGGACACTGCCACCCCCAAGACACCAGATGGCGATGTCCCTACAGCATAGCGGTGCCCCAGATTCCCGCAGGGCACCATGGGATTTGGAGTTTGCCTGCTCAGCCCTGCTGGATGCTGGTGGTGCCGCCAGGAGACACAGCAGGGGGACTTGGAGACTTGTATCTATCGTACTATCGAGTCACGGGGACAGAAGTTCCAGGCTGACAGAAAACTCAAACTTCTCCAGCTGGCCCGGAAGTGCGGTAATGTCACATGGACGGAAGAACCGAAGCACTTCTGGGTCAGACACTATAAAAAGGACCGTCGGAGACCCAGCAAGTGAGCCGGAGTTGGGAGGTAGAGGACAAAGCTTGCTGGGAGGTGTGGAGGAGAGATTGGTGTCAATTCATTCTAGTAATATTATTGGTTTAGCCTGTTTATGGTGCCAGGGGTGCTTCTGGGCACTGTAACAAGAAGAACAAGAATTAAATACCTTCAAGGTGATTTGACCTTGTGTTCATTGTGTCTGTCTGTAGGGTTGAAAGGGGCAACAGCGACCCCTAGCATCTTACAACAGTCACTACAGTATATAAAATGGGAAGAAAATGAATATGCGCTCAATTGGCTGATTGGGCAACCACATGACTAACGACTGAATCATCTGCTAATTGGTTGGTCAGGTGACTCATCATTTTATTGTTTGCTTGCTTGGTTGATACAGTAGATAGATAGATAGATAGATAGATAGATAGATAGATAGATAGATAGATAGATAGATAGATACTTTATTAATCTATCTATCTATCTATCTATCTATCTATCTATCTATCTATCTATCTATCTATCTATCTATCTACTGTATCAACCAAGCAAGCAAACAATAAAATGATGAGTCACCTGACCAACCAATTAGCAGATGATTCAGTCGTTAAGTGACAAGTGACTGGCTGATGGACCCCAAGTCTGGTTAAAGGAGCAGACGATTCCTTCCTTGGTCACGTGACCAGTTGGGTAGTCGACTGGCTGACCGAATGAGTGATCGATTAGAGAGATCACGGGGCTGACTGACTGAAGAATTGATTGACGGGTCAGCCGATTGATTATGTTCATTACTGACTGAGAGAGCGACAAATTGATTGGATGGTTAGTTGTTTTGATGGATTGGGTGAGTGAGCGAGTGATTGGTTGATTAATTACATGATTAATCGTTTTAGTTGAATAATCACTTAATCATTTCCTTAATTAGTTGATTGGTTGGCTGGTTGATTAACTGACTGAATTAGTAATTCATTAGCTGATTAAGCATTTGAGTGACTGATTGACCAAATGATTGATTGTTTGATTGATTGATTGATTTATTGGCTGGTCAGTTGCTTGATTGGTTGGTTATTTGATTCATTGACTGAATGAATGATCAGTCAGCTGATTCATTATTTGATTAATGGAGGGTCTCTTCATTATTTGTTTTCTTGCTGCCAACATAGTCAGGGGTCCCCTTGGAGAATCATCCCCCGATGTCATAGGAGATCATTGATCAGTGCTGAGTCGGGGCTTCATGTGACCCAACATCAGCAACCAGTGACCCCAATACTCTAAGAAGGCCTCGAGTGACAAACTGAATGAATAATTAATTGAGGGTCTGACTGATTATCTTATTGGTTGATCATATGAGTAAGAGATTATAGGGTGATTCAATTAGCTGATTGATTCAGTTATTGATTGGTTGAATAATTAATTGATTATTTGCTCAGTTGGTTGATTGGTTAGATGGCTGGCCAGCTGAATGAGTGATTGGTTGGCTAATTGATTTACTGTGTGACTGAATGGGGGATCAAGTGACTGATTGATCAGCTGATTGGTAAGTTGATTTGTTTTCTTGATTGATCGAGTGATTAATTGATTCATTGGTTGATAGAGTGAGTGATTGATAAAACTTTGAATTGATTTGGTTCATGATTAAATTAATATTTTTTTAATTGATTGATTGATTGGTTGGTTAGTTAGTTGATTGACTCACTAAATGAGCGGTTAACTGGCTGATATGCCGAGTGAATGAGTGGCTGATAGACTGAATAATTAATTGATTGATTGGTCCGGTGACTGATTGCTTTATTGATTACTTGCACAATTCTTTGAATGAATAAGTAAGTGAAAGTGTGGCTGATTGCTTAAACGATGGATAGATCTGGCTGCTTGATTAATTGATTACTTCCTGGATTGGTTGTTTAGCTGATTGGCTGACTGAATGAGTGATCAATTGGCTGATTGATTATTGGGTTGAGTGATTGAATGAATAATGGATTGATTGACTGTTCACGTTATTAATTGATCGAATGCAGTGAATGACGGGATGATTGATTAAACGATTGATAGATTTGATTGAATGATGAAATGACTATTTGCTTGGTGGGTTAGTTGACTGATTGACAGAATGAGTGATCAACTGGCTGATTAATTGTTGGATCGAGTGATAAAGTGACTGATTGAATGAATAATGGATTGATTGATTGTTCAAGTGACTAGCTTAGTGTGAATTTCCCCTTGGGATTAATAAATTATCTATCTATCTATCTATCTATCTATCTATCTATCTATCTATCTATCTATCTATCTATCTATCTATCTTATTGATTGATTGAGTGAATGACTGGCTGACTGATTAAACGATCAATAGATTTGATTGAATGATTAAATGACTAATTGTAAAGTGGGTTTGTTGACTGAGTGAGTGATCGATTGGCTGGGCAATTGATTGATTGAGTAATCTAGTGGCTGATTCACGGTTCAGGTGATTGATTATTTTCAAAACAGGCGGAGTGATTCCTTGATTGGAAATTAAGTACACGAGTGACTAGCTGATTAGCTGGCTCTTTGATTAATTGATTGTTAAGTTCTTGGTCATTATTTACTTGCTTAATGGATCAAGTGAGATTGATTTGGTTGGTTCAGTGATTGCTGCCCCAATCCTAGCCGTTCAGCGACCCCATTATAAAAACCCGTTTTATTTCTGCTGATGCCAGTGCCTGCCCTTCATCTCCTTGCCCCGTTTTCTTGTTCCCCCCTCATCGTCCTTCGCGTGCAACGCAAATATCTGCCATGAAAACCGCAAAACTAAAAACAGCAACAATCCCTTTACAGACGACCTTAACAGCGCACTCCTTCATATTAATAAAAGTCGACTGTCAAAGTGAAGACGGCAACAGCCATGCACGACTATTGTCAGCTTACAAACCGTGTCTAAATATTTATTTCCGACCCTAAAAAAAAGGATCCTTCTTCTATTTGGCATGTGCCTCAGCATTCCTTAGCGTTAATGATTTTAGCAGTAATATCGAATGCTATCTGTGAACATTGCTTAATTGTTTTCTCTCCCTTGGAAAGTGAAATGTCTCATTGCATAGCTAATTTACAGCTCTGGGAGCCCCTAACCCGCGGCTGCGATTCACGACGGCGGCTCCTGCGCGAGCGGCGCTATAACTTGTGCAACAGAGACCCCCACAGGACACTAGAGGAATGGCAGGTTGTGTTGGCCAGCCGTATACAGAGAGACGTAACGGAGCAATCCGAGGGGAAATAATAATAATAATAATAATAATAATAATAATAATAATAATGAAATAACACGGACTGGATTAACAAATGTGTGCGGTTCTTTTTATTGCCAGGGGAAGCATTGTGGGCAGGGAGATACCGAATGAAAATGAAACTGGTTTAAGTGTCATTAGGACCTTTGGGACTCCCAAAACGCAACGCCTGCGTACTAAAGGACACAATGAAAGGCGCACTATCAAAAGAAGACTCACTAGCGTTACTTAGGTTTAAAAAAAAAGAAAAAAGAATTCGCATAAAGTTCAGAGAGCTCATTGTGTGCGGAATAACCACCACCAGGGGGCGCTGTAGAAATCTCGGGCTTCTAAACAGATTACAAAGAGCGACGTACGTGAAGCAGGTCTGAGGAGGTCATCACAGCTCGCTGAACAACGAGAAGACCATTTAAAAGTGTTTTAACAACCGTAAGAATCCTAATGGGTGGCAACGTGGCTTACACTGTCGCTGTACTGATCCAGCGTCCCAGGCTCAAATCACAAACTCCATTGTTGTCTATGAGGACTTTGCATGTTCCCCAGGGGTCTGTGTTGGCTTTTGCTCTCACACCTCCAAAGGCTTGAATGAATGAATGAATTGGAGATTCTAAATCAGGCGAATCTGAGTGTCTGTATGTGAGATGGCTTCCCATCCAGACACAGCAGTCCCATAAAATAAAATGGATCAGAGGGCTTGAGTGAGTTATGTGTTATAAAAGTCATATGCTTCTTATCATGTTAACTTCGGCTTGTTTTAACTTGCAGCTACACAGATCCACCATGTGTTACATTGAGTAAGGATTAGATAGATAGATAGATAGATAGATAGATAGATAGATAGATAGATAGATAGATAGATAGATAGATAGATAGATAGATAGATGAAAGGCACTATATAATAGATAGATAGATAGATAGATAGATAGATAGATAGATAGATAGATAGATAGATAGATAGATAGATAGATAGATAGATAGATAGATAGATAGATAGATAGATAGATAGTTGAAAGGCACTATATAATAGATAGATAGATAGATAGATAGATAGATAGATAGATAGATAGATAGATAGATAGATAGATAGATAGATAGATAGATAGATAGATAGATAGATAGATAGATAGATGAAAGGCACTATATGATAGATAGATAGATAGATAGATAGATAGATAGATAGATAGATAGATAGATAGATAGATAGATAGATAGATAGATAGATAGATAGATGAAAGGCACTATATAATAGATAGATAGATAGATAGATAGATAGATAGATAGATAGATAGATAGATAGATAGATAGATAGATAGATAGATAGATAGATAGATGAAAGGCACTATATAATAGATAGATAGATAGATAGATAGATAGATAGATAGATAGATAGATAGATAGATAGATAGATAGATAGATAGATAGATAGATGAAAGGCACTATATAATAGATAGATAGATAGATAGATAGATAGATAGATAGATAGATAGATAGATAGATAGATAGATAGATAGATAGATAGATGAAAGGCACTATATAATAGATAGATAGATAGATAGATAGATAGATAGATAGATAGATAGATAGATAGATAGATAGATAGATAGATAGATAGATAGATAGATAGATAGATAGATAGATGAAAGGCACTATATAATAGATAGATAGATAGATAGATAGATAGATAGATAGATAGATAGATAGATAGATAGATAGATAGATAGATAGATAGATAGATGAAAGGCACTATATAATAGATAGATAGATAGATAGACAGATAGACAGATAGATAGATAGATAGATAGATAGATAGATAGATAGATAGATAGATAGATAGATGAAAGGCACTATATAATAGATAGATAGATAGATAGATAGATAGATAGATAGATAGATAGATAGATAGATAGATAGATAGATAGATAGATAGATAGATGAAAGGCACTATATAATAGATAGATAGATAGATAGATAGATAGATAGATAGATAGATAGATAGATAGATAGATAGATAGATAGATAGATAGATAGATAGATGAAAGGCACTATATAATAGATAGATAGATAGATAGATAGATAGATAGATAGATAGATAGATAGATAGATAGATAGATAGATAGATAGATAGATAGATGAAAGGCACTATATAATAGATAGATAGATAGATAGATAGATAGATAGATAGATAGATAGATAGATAGATAGATAGATAGATAGATAGATAGATAGATGAAAGGCACTATATAATAGATAGATAGATAGATAGATAGATAGATAGATAGATAGATAGATAGATAGATAGATAGATGAAAGGCACTATATAATAGATAGATAGATAGATAGATAGATAGATAGATAGATAGATAGATAGATAGATAGATAGATAGATAGATAGTGTTGCAGCTGGCTGTGGGGGGGCGACCCAGGTTGGGACACCCCATAGGACCAGAAGAGGGCTTACGCCTTCCCCAGACCATGTGGGGGTGACCGCCCTGGCAGCTTTGAAGCTCAACCCTGTAGGGGCCTGTGGTCACCGCTAGGGGGCGCCCCAATGCCTTGGGAGCCCTGGACCTTAGCACTTCCGCCACACCCAAAAGTGCTGGGGGGAAGAGGATCGGGGACACCCGGAGTGTTTCCAGGTGCGCAGCCGGCACTTCTGCCACACTGGGGAGTGCCGGTGGAAGATTGTCGGGAGGCACCTGGAGCACATCCGAGTGATTATAAAAGGGGCCGCCTCCCTTCATTCAGGACTTGAGTCGGGTGGAAGAAGGACGAGGTCTGAGAAGAGGCAAGAAGGCGGCCTGAAAAGTGAGAAGACATTTGTGTTGTGACCAGGACTTTTGGGGACTTTGGGCTTGTTAGCAATTTATTGTAAATATGGACTTGTATAATAAATGTGTGTGGGGTGATTTGAACGTGTCTGCCTGTCTGTATCCGGGTCGTGTTCCACAGTAGATAGATAGATAGACCGATTTCTGGACATTTCGTATTGTTTCGCCAGCTTTACATATTTGTGGCCTGCTCCAGCTGAAGCCTGCAGGTCGTATTTGGTACCTGGCTGAGTTATGGTGAGCCTTTTCTGGGCAGGTTTAATGAAGATCCTGGCCTGCTTCTTTTGCTTATGTTTGGAGGCCTCACACCCATTTTGCCTTCATTAAGACTCCAATTCTTGTCACCTTCTGTCTGCCACTTTCCAATCCTGGGCAGTGTATCCTAAATTTGAATGTTTAAAGAAACCAATTACATGCAGCTGTGCTACCATTTTGCACAAGTGATGTCGTTTTTGAGCAGCTCTCTCTTTTCTGACAGCACACAATCTTCAGTTGATGTTGCAGAATCCAAATCACTAACAATATACAAAACATTTTCTGCAGAGGACTTTTTTGTTTATTTTTTTTATAGAGCGACCTGCCAGTATTTGACTCTGTGCGGTAAAGAAAATGAATAACTGAAGTACCCGGGACTCTGCTTATCACTCAACTTTGCTGCCATCTGCTGGAGATAAATAAACCGTACATTGCAGACCACTGTTCTCACCATTTAGCCTTCTGCCCCTTACTGTCGACTTTTGTTGACATCTACCTGCCTGGCTTTAGTGTGTTTTTTTTCAGTTCATCTTTTTTGTTGTTTATAGGAATTATTTTGTCACTATTTTTAATTTTGATTTTGTTTTCCTTTTTATGTTGTATTTATTGATGAATATTAATTGTTTATGATAATCTTAAACTACCCAACATTGCCTGGTCTTCTTATTAGATTAGATTACATTAGATTAGATTAAACTTTATTAATCCCATGGGGAAATTCAAATGCATATAGCAGGAGAAACATAAAAATCAAGGATACAGACTCCCAGGACAAATAACACAGCCAATCAATCAATCAATCAATAAAAATAAACTTCAGAAGTGTGCCAGCTGGAAGTATTGACTTGTCTAATAGCAGTGGGCAGAAAAGACCCCCAGAGGCTCGTTTTAGCACACCATGGTGGAATGAGCCTCTGGCTAAAAGTGCTGAGAGAGAGAGAGCGCCTCCCGGTGGAGATGGAGGGAATTGTTCATCCAATTTTTCCACCATCCCCATCCCCTTTTCTACAACAGCTACCAGAGTGTCCAGGGTCTACCCTGTGATGGAGTGGACTTTCTTGCCAAGTTTGCTCTTCTTTTGTGCTCAGGTTGCTTCTCCAGAAGAGCACAGTGTAGAGCACCACACAGGCTACTATGGACTGGTGGGACATTTATGTAACTAGCATTTGTGGCAACGTGAAAATGAAACAATAACATATTCAAACTAATTCAGTGATATTTAATTCACAAAGTCCTTTTATTCTTCTATACTAAGCACATATGGCTGATTAAGTTATGTAATCAAAGGTACTCAAAGGCATGGCAGAATCGTTCTTAATTTTTGGGCAGATTCATTTTTAAACATTTAAATAAAGCCCAGCAGCCGTCATCGTCACTTGCAGATGAGCTCACGCAGACAGGATATTTTGGGACATCAGGACAGATCCTGCTAATGTGTAGGCTTTGGTGTCAATGAGTCACCTCTTTTTGATGAAGTTTTGAGTTCTTTCCTCAAACTTGTGGATTTAGACCCTGCAGTTTAGGGGTTTTGGGGTGCAATTGTGGCCCCTGATCCTGATACGGGAGGGATCTCAATGTGGAATTTCATCC
This sequence comes from Erpetoichthys calabaricus, assembly GCF_900747795.2. Classification (NCBI taxonomy): domain Eukaryota; kingdom Metazoa; phylum Chordata; class Cladistia; order Polypteriformes; family Polypteridae; genus Erpetoichthys; species Erpetoichthys calabaricus. The sequence continues at coordinate 101,018,205 of NC_041409.2, read as the reverse complement.
ACTCTGGTGCATCTGCCACTCACCATGTACCACATGGACTCCATAAGTACTGAAGAGAGTAAGAGGGAATTTGATGAGATTTAATACCAGGGTGAAACCCGAAAGCCTGCTGAATCAGTAGCACCCCCTTTTCTATGACTTGCCGTCTTTGCCTTTTGTCCTTGTGAATATTTACAGAATTGTCTTTTTTCCAGATTTATACATTTGAAGCTCTGGACCCACTTGGGATCACACATGGGGTCAAAAGTCAAAAATGAATTAGTTAAATGGCTTAACCACCAGGGGGTGACACTGACTGCCTAAAAGCTGGTGTGGAAGAAAAAAAGGCCCTCAGGTGGCTTTGAAAACCTCTCAGTCAAGTGCGCCACCTAGTGGTCCCACCTGCATCATCGTATCCATATTTAGTGATATTCGAGATCATAGTAGATTCTATAATTTATCTAATGTTTTTTAAATGATCATCAGCGGTTCAGGTGACTCGCTCAGGGTCACAGAATCAATGGAAGAACTTCTGTGGAAGCCTTGTGGTGACAACGTCATTGCCATGGTGAGGGTCACTATAAGGTGAGGTTTGGATGAAGGGGGCTGGCTGCTTTCAGTTGGCTTGGTCTAACTATCAAAGAAATTAGGTCAGCTGTTTGAGGGAGTAAAGGGGCAATTACCTTTTTACATGGACAATACAGATGTTATATAACTTCATTACTTTATTATATTAAGTAGTGATTCAGCAAATGGTGTTCTATATATTTGGATATGCACACACACACAGACTCCCTTTCTCTAATAATAAGATCTGAAACCATTCATTGGGGCAAATATACAAGTATTAGATATCAGAAAGGGGGCAAATACTTTTTACAGCACACTTTGTGCACTCAATCAGTGGGCACTTTTGATTTGGCCATTTAATACAAAAGCAGGATATGAAGAGGGGGCAGATTCTTATTCACATCACTGTATTTGTTCTCAGCATTGGCTCCTTATGAATGACTGGTAATCTGCCAATGAATGCTGAGGTCCCATCCAGGGCTGGTTCCTGGTTACCTCCCATCCGTCCTCCTTGGATCTGCTCAGTCCCCTGATTACCCTGCATGCCCCCCACACACACCACCTGATGACTGCTAATTCTGACACAGTTCCAGAATACTGCAGCAGTGATTGGAAACTGCTGACCCGGAGGCGGAGTGGTGGCTCTGAGGCTAGGGATCTGCACTGGCAATCAGAAGGTTGCTGGTTCGAATCCCGTAAGTGCCAATAGGGACTCTGCTCTGTTGGACCTTTGAGCAAGAAAGGCCCTTAACCTGCAATTGCTGAGCGCTTTGAGTAGTGAGAAAAGCGCTATATAAATTCAAAGAATTATTAATTAATTACTTTACAGAGAAATGCATGAACCACTAGAGGGCCTCCTGCCTGACCACTCTCATGAAGTTTAAACTCCCCGTTAGAGGTTATCTAAAATGATCAGTCAATACTCTTTTACATTATATAGCGCCTTTCCTTCCTGTGTTGTGGGTGCTTACAGTCTTTCAAAGTGAGTTACTGAAACTGGAACCCTATGGCTTTATATAGTGCCTTTCATAGTAAATATAACTTAAAAGAGCTTTTTGGGTGGAGAATTATTATCTACATGTTCCAGAAGTTGAAGGACCAAAGGGCTAAGTGACACTTATGGTCGTACTGGTAATCACTGGTGTCATTTTATATAAAGTACTTTTCATTGCATAATTTTTAAACTGCTTTTTAATACAAGACAATTGATTTAACTATTTATTTAAAGTTAGAGCCCGAACAGATTAAGCATAGCAATCTAAGTCACTGGTGGGAATCTAAATGACAATTTTGTTATATAATATAGCGCCTTTCATACTCAGAATAACTGTCAACTGCTTTCTAAATACAGGCCAATTGTTATATATATATATATATATATATATATATATATATATATATATATATATATATATATATATATATATATACAGTAAATGGACAACCCGCCCAGGGGTCTACCTGTACATCACTATGGACTCCTGCACTTCACTCGAAGGAGCCCTTTGTTCAGCTCCCAAGTCACTCTGTTTGCTGCCCTTCACATTTACTTTGTGACTTTAGAAAATCTAAATACTCGGCCATTCTGGTGACTTAGAAATGTGTAATTTTAATCATCGTCCAAAAAGGGCGGTGAGCTGAAAAAAAAAAAAATAATAAAAACAAAACAGGTGGGTTTGCAGCAAACGCTTTGTGCCGCCATCACCTGATCAGCTTCTTTAGCTCACTCAGTCCTGCTGTTCAGTCCCCATCCCTCTGGGGACAGTGCCAGCTGGTGACAAGTCCCACAAGTCATTTAATAATCTCAACACCTTCGAGTGTTTAGTGACTGTAACAAGGCACGAGTGAGCGGCCGCATTAGGGGCTGAGAGTGGCGGGGGCATCCAGGCAGTCTGTCTCTGCAATAAAGCGCCTTTCTATCGATCTGTCTGTTAATATGTGTCAGTCACTCCTGTTTATTACAGTCCCTTTTTATGCTCTATCTACATATCAGTGTTTAATATACTGCCTTTCAAATCTATATATTATATAGTGCCTTTCATACATATTTACATATCTGTTATACAGAGTCTGATATATCTATCAATGATATAGTGCACTTGTCTACATAACCATCTATGATTTAGTGCATTTCACACCAATCTATTATACCATGCACTTCATAATTATCTAGGTATCTGTTTTATTTTGCCGCTCATATTCATCTACATATATATGCATTATATAGTGCCTTTCCCATCTACCTATATATTAAATTGATCTGTCTATCTGTAATATAGCTTCTTCTATCTATCTATCTATCTATCTATCTATCTATCTATCTATCTATCTATCTATCTATCTATCTATCTATCATATAGTGTCAGTCACACCTGTTTATTACATAGTCCTTTTCATACTTGTCTACATATTCATGCATTATAAAGTGCCTTTCAAACTAATTTATATATATATATAGTGCCTTTCATACCTAAATACCTTTAAATATTAGTGCATGTTCACAGCAATCTATTATATGGTTCATTTCATACTTACCTATGTATCAATTACATTGAACCATTCATACTTATCTACATATCTATTATATAGTGCCTTTCACATCTCTCTATCATATAGTGTCAGTCCCACCTGTTTATTGCAGTCTCTTTTTATACTTATCTATATGCCAGTGTATTATATAATACCTCTCACAGCTAGCTATATATTATAAAGTGCCTTTCATACATATTTGCGTATCTATTATATAGAATCTATCACATTTATGAATTAAATACTAGCTTACATAGTTATCTACATATCAATGTGTAATTTAGTGCATTTCATACCAATCTATTATACAGAGCACTTCATACTTATCTATGTACATTGTGCCATTCATACTCATCTACATACCCATCAATTATATAGTATCTATAAATCTATTACATATCTATTTCAATGTGCTGTTAATACTCACCTACTATCTATCTAATTATATAGTGCCTTTCACATCTATCTATCTATCTATCTATCTATCTATCTATCTATCTATCTATCTATCTATCTATCTATCTATCTATCTATCTATCTATCTATCTATCTATCTATCTATCTATCGTTTCATTAGGTATCTTTCTGTTAATATTTAATAGGCAGGTTTAGAGGGCGGATATTATAGTCATGGTGTTCATTAATTGTCTGTCCAAATATGAACCTTAAAAAGACGGAGGACCACAAAAGCAGGAGGTCCTTAGAAATAATCATTGACTGTTATTATTATTTTTTTTTTTTTTAACTCACCAATGAGGGGGACGGCTTGTGAGATTTCATTTTCTGTAATCACCAGGGTCGGACTAAAGAGGTTGAGGTGACTGAGTTACTAAGGCTAAGTGACCGTAATGTAATGCAGTGCACACAAACAAGATCTAAAACTGTTCATTTTAAATTTAGGAGGGCACATGTTGAGTAGATATGGCAATTTCTGAATAAAGAAACATTTGGATAAGCTTAAAAGTATGGGTGAGAGTCAGGCAGGTTTGAAAGAGTTCTAAATGTGACGGAGCCCAAGTTTATAACAAAATTTAGAAGCAGTAAGAAATTTAAGAAAACTAGAAGGTCAATAAATAAGAAGCAAAAAAAAGTTACAAAGGTTGAAGTAGAAGAATAAGCCAGTAGGTGTGCGCTGGTATCCAGAAGGCTCCCGGTTCAAATCCCGTTACTTTCAGAAGGGATGCTACTCCATTGGGCCCTTGTGCTAGGCCCTTAACCTGAAAATCACCCCAGGGTGCTGTACAATGGCTGATCCTATGCTCTGACCCCCAGAGGTCTTGTGAAAATTATCATTTCCCCCCAGGAATTACAAATAAAAAATATATCAAATAAAAAAAACTAAAATAAAAAACAACAAGACTAGTAACTCCAGTGCTAGCCACGGAGAGCAACAGTTACAAAGGCTAAATAGCGGTGTGACAAAGGCTGTAATGTGGCCAGGAAAACAGAGCAGGGTATGCAAACAAAATGCTGGGGTGCCAGTCATGTCACAACTCTTAATTAGAACAAAAATAGCAGGTGGCGGGACCTGTGAGTGAGGGAATGAAGTTGCTTCAATCAACCTTCAGACATTAACAAAAGTAACCAATCGAGTCGGAGGGGCGTGTCCTCTTCAGGTGCCAGGTCAGTATGCGGCCACACCTTCTGGGAGCAGCTCTAACTTATAGTGTCTGAGCCAGAAGGGGTGGGGTCTTCTTAGGGCAATGTGGGCGGGGCTAGGCCTCCTCCTTGAGTGGCATCTCGATGCTACAAGCAAAAGAGAAGATTGGCTGTTGGCATCAGTGCCCCCTCTCGCCCCTGGGTGCTTACTGCTTACCTCTTCAGAGCCCTCTCGGTTGCACAAGCATGAGAAGGTCAAAGATGACCAAAGAGAGTCTTTCAATATTTTAGTAGGAAAAGAACAGTCACTGATAAGGAGAGGAGTATTAGGAATAGTAAAGGTGAGTGGAATTATAGAAACAGTGAAAGAGCAAATGCTTTGGACTTGCACTTTATAGAATTTTATACGAGTGAAGTGTGTGTGTGATGGAGTGCTGGATCTGTGCTGGTATCTAGAAGGTTACTGTCAGAAGGGATCCTACTCTATTGAGGCCTTGAGCAAGACCCTTCACCTGAACACTGCTCCAGGAGAGTTGTACAATGGCTGACCCCACGATCTGACAAACCTCCCCCAAAACTCAAGGGAAAAGACGATTTCCTCCCCGGGATTAATAAATGTCAACATCAAAAACGTCAATGACCCTGAGCAGTAACAAGGACCGCTAAGGAGTTACTGAGCGACTTTGAAACTGTAGATGGAGAAGAGCAGCTGGGATTAAACAGGCTAAAGTCTATCAAACCACCAGGAGCAGATCACATTTATCACGGAGTGCTTATGGAGGTGAGCGAGTGCAGAAAGACAAAAGTCACTAAACACTGGAGAGAGTCCTAAAGAATGGAGGTGAACAAATGTTATCCCGTTTTATGAAACAGCGATCGGGCAGATCCAAGTAACTACGGGTCAGTTACCTTAACGTGCATCACAGGTAAAGTAATGGAAGGAATGACTAAGGAGGAGATCGAGCAACACGTGGCAAGAGCAGCAGTGGTAGTGAGTTGTCAGCATGGGGTTTAGAAGGAGGAGGTCCTGTTTTACTGACATGCTGGGATTCTTGGAGAAAGCGACAGAAGAATACAACTATGGAGGTGCAGATGATGTCATGTTTGCCACTGTAGCCATACCGCCTGCACTTCAGAAGAGGTCATCCACTTGAAGTTGAGCCGGTTCAGACCCAGACAGTACTTAGATGGGAGACCATCTAGGAGAAGTTTGGGTTGCTACTGGAAGAGGCATTGGTGAGGCCAACATGGGGTGCCTACCTGGTGGTCTGTTTGTGGATCCCAATGCACCAGTATGGACACAGTGTTTTGGAAGAGTCATAAAACTGAGGGCCTTTGCGCTCATCAAAGATCTTTAGATATCCCTCATAAAGAGTAGGGTGTTTCCTGATGTCCAGATTGAATTGTCCACCATGACCTTGTCCGTTCTGCGACCCCCAATCATCCCATGTCCCTAACTGGCAAACCATCTCATCTCTTCACCACCTGATAGCTGAGGTGTTGTGAGTGTACCGGTGCAAAAAATGGCTGTCGTCGCTTCATCCAGGTGTTGGCTGAGGTGGCTCCCCGCTGTCTATGAAAAGCGCTTTGAGCAGTCAGAAGAGCTCTATGAAAATGTTATGTCTTCTTCTTCTTCTTCTTCTTCTTGCAGTTTTTGGATGTTTAGAAGGCTTTTGATGGGGAACCACACGAGAGGCAAAGGGTTATGGTACAAGGAGCCATATTAGAATTTGGTGATGTTAAACATGGTGTCCCTCAGGGGGTAAGTGATGGGGCTGCTTCTGCTTGTGATACAGATTATAGGTTTTAGAACAAATCACAGAAACTGCACTCGTTAAAGGAGTCAATGACTTGCAGACAGAGGCCGTCTATCTGTTCTCATCCTCTGAGATCTGAGTGCCATGTTTGATACCACTGATCACAATATTCTTAGAAATCACCTCAGTCAGTGGGTGGGCCTCTCTGACAGGGCCTTAAACTGGGTCAAGTCTTACTTGACTGGTCGAAAATTCTTTGTTAGTTGTGGTGATTATACTTCGGAGACCCCTGATATTCTATATGGTGGTCCATAAGGGTCTCTCCTGGGTCCACAGCTCTTCTCAATCTCCATACGTCAATCAGGTCAGATTATCTCGAGGCATAACGTGAGTCACCACTGCTCTGATGATGACACACAACTGTATTTATCAACAGCGCCTGATGACCCCGACTCTCTTGGTTCACTGACCCCCAATGTCTGACTTGTGTTTCTCAATGGATGAGTAGTCATTGTCTTAAACTAAATAAGGAGAAGTCAGAAATCTTAGTGATTGGCAAAAATGGATATAATGAGGCTATTAGAAATAAACTCGATCCATTAGGCTTAAAAGTCAAGGCAGAGGTAAAGAATTTAGGGGTCATTATTGACTGTGACCTGAATTTTAAATCACATATGCTGGAGTATGTGAATTTCCCCTTGGGATTAATAAAGTATCTATCTATCTATCTATCTATCTATCTATCTATCTATCTATCTATCTATCTATCTATCTATATAATAATATCCATCCATCCATCCATTTTCCAACCCGCTGAATCCAAACACAGGGTCACAGGGGTCTGCTGGAGCCAATCCCAGCCAACACAGGGCACAAGGCAGGAACCAATCCCAGGCAGGGTGCCAACCCACCGCAGGACACACACAAACACACCCACACACCAAGCACACACTGGGGCCAATTTAGAATTGCCAATCCACCTAACCTGCATGTCTTTGGACGGTGGGAGGAAACCGGAGCACCCGGAGGAAACCCACACAGACACGGGCAGAACATGCAAACTCCACGCAGGGAGGACCCGGGAAGCGAACCCGGGTCTCCTAACTGCGAGGCAGCAGCGCTACCACTGCGCCACCGTGCTGCCCATAATAATATCTATTATTATTATATAGTGCCTTTCATATCTATCTATCTATCTATCTATCTATCTATCTATCTATCTATCTATCTATCTATCTATCTATCTATCTATCTATCTTATCCTGCCAATTATGCTATCTATCTATCTATCTATCTATCTATCTATCTATCTATCTATCTATCTATCTATCTATCTATCTATCTATCTATCTATCAGATTTCTAGGACAGCATTTGTTCACTTAAGAAATAGAGCAAAAGTTAGACCTCTTATAACATTGCAAGATGCTGAAAAATGAGTTCATGCTTTTGTTTTTATTTGGCTAGATTACTGTAACACACTCCTCTCAGGACCACCTAAAAAAAGACATCAATCGATTACAACGAGTGCAGAATGGAGCTGCTAGAATCTTAAATCGGAAACGAAAATCCGAGCACATCACCCCAGTCTGATGTCAGTACACAGTTACCTGTGCCATTTAGAATTGACTTTAAAATCTCTGCTGGTGGTTTACAAAGCTTTCAATAATCTGCTCCATCCGATATCCCAGAATGCCTTTCACCTGACACTCCAAATCGTAGCCTTAGATCTTCAAATGAGGGTCTGCTTAGAATTCCAAGAGCTAAACTTAAAAGAAGTGGTGAGGCGGGCGGCCTTCTGCTGTTATGTACCTCAAATCTGGAATACGAGTTTACCGATAGAAAGTCGCCAGGCTGTTATGGTGAAGCACTTTAAACAAACTGCTAAAAACCCGTTATTGTAACATGGCTTTCTCAGAGCTTCATTTTAGATTAACTCTGATATTCTGTATATGCATTGATTTATCATACACCTTTTATTGATCTGGTCGCTCTGATGGCTGTCATACTCGGGGAGTGGCTGTTGCTGTAGTGGATTGGCTTCTTCTGATGGTGTCCGATGTCACTCCTTTCAATGAGCATTTTATGAGACTCAGATTACGGCACTCCCTGGGTGACTTTTCTGTTGTCTCAGTGTCTGCTCCGACCGCGGTGAGTGACGTCTCGGTGAGGGAGACATTTTATTCACAGCTTCACTCGGTGGTTGATGGGTGCCCACGAGGTGACACTCCTCTGGTCATGGGTGACTTCAATGCAGCCAGTGGCACTGACAGGGCTGGCTATGAGGATTGTATCAGTCCCCATGGATCTGGTGACCGTGGTGAAATTGGCTCCATGTTCCTTGACTTTGCAAAAGGTCAGGGGCTGCGAATCGCTGGATCCTGGTTCCAGCGCCCTGAACCGCATCGTTGGACTTGGTACTCCAATAATAAGTATGGTGGTGCGGTGAAGGAGATCGATTACATCCTCATGGGTTAGACGCTGGAGGCTTTGTCAAAACTGCAGGGTCTACAGAAGTGCCCAGTTTGTGAATTCTGACCACAGACTTGTTGTTGCTACTCTTAGGATCCAGCGTAGGTCCAGTAGGTTACCACCCTGTTTGCTTTAATTCTCTGTGAGATGTTTCTAGAACTGGATTATAGTCCACTTGTGGCAATCTGAATTGACCGGACATCATTTGGGTAGGCACATGTGTACCTGTGTGTATAGAAAGTCCCATGATTGACACTGCACGTCAGGACTCAATAACAAGCCATGAAGTCCAAGGAACTATCTGCCATCCTCTGCAATCAAATGGTGGTGATTCATAGATCCAGGCAAGAGGATCAAACCAGTTCTAAATGTTTGAGTGTTACCAGGAGCACACTGGCCACAAGAATCGTGAAATGGAGCGGCACACCAAAGGGTCTCAGTATCCTCCAACCTGGAGCAGGCGATATACCGGAACCTGATGGAAGGACAACTATCTCAGCAACACTCTATCAATCAAATGTTTATGGCGGAGCAGTTAGATGGAAGTAACTCACAAGTTAAAGGCTTGTAACACTTTAGAGGACTCTCAGAACACGAGGATAAAAGATTCTTTGGTCTCATAAAGCAAAAACAGAACTCTTTGGTCAGAACTCCAATCATAAAGAACCAGGCGGTGCTCATCACCTGCCCAGTACCAGGCCTACTGTGAAGCATGATGGTGATGTTGGGGAATTAAGGCGTTTTCTAAATTAGCGGAATTCTGAGAAATTAATTCCTGCATTTATTTCTAGTAGGATTGACTACTGCAGTGTGGTGTTCACTGGATGTTCAGATTGTTCTTTATACAGACTCCGGTGAATCCAAAATGCTGCTGCAAAAATTATTACAAGAAGAAGAAAATATGAACACTTAACTCCAGTTTTTCAATCCTTACACTGGCTCCCGTTTAAGTTTAGGGCAAATTTCAAATTCTTCCTTTTAACATATAAAGCCTTAAATTCCTGAGATCTGGCTTACTTATCTGAACTTATCATGACTTACAAACCTTAGCACTCATTAAAATCTCAAGATGGCAGTCATCTTAGGATTCCAAGGATTAATAAACAGTGGGAGGTTGAGATTTTAGTTACAGGACCCCCCTAAACTGTGGAGTGGTCTGCCTGCTACTATAAGAGATGCCCCTTCTGTCTCAGCTTTCAAATCCCAGCTGAAGACTCACGACTTCAGTTTAGCACACCCTGACTAGAGCTGCTGATTAACTGTACAGACTGTCATTAGCACTAAAACAGAAGTAACATGACAGTTCTAATTTGTTACTCACCCTCACCTGTTCTGTTTCTCTTCTTGGTACTCAAATGTGCCACTTGATGCCACAGCCCACCTGCCTGCTCAGATAAAGTCATCTTTGATGGAGGATCGCAGGGCAGAGGGGTCCTTTCATTTGATTGACAAGCCCAGCGCTGACTCAGCTGTGGAATGGCCACTAGGGGGAGGCAGCTTGATGGCTGAGGTCTCCAGGACTCTGAACAAATCCATTATGAGATATCATCTCCTGTTGAATTCTGCGCTGGACTTGTAATATTTCTATTGCACTATTCTATAGTATTGAGGATGACTTGTGTTCTGTTCTGTGTATTGTATTGTATCGACCCCCCTTGTCTTTTTGACACCCACTGCACACCCAACATACCTGGAAAGGGGTCTCTGTCTGAACTGCCTTGCCAAAGGTGTTTTCCATTTTTGTTTTTGGGAGTTTTTCTTTGTCTTCTTAGAGAGTCAAGGCTGGGGGGCTGTCAAAAGGCAGGGCCTGTTGAAGCCCATTGCGGCCTTCCTTGTGTGACTTTGGGCTGTACAATAATAAATGGTATTGTATTGTATACTATGGGGTGCAGGGAAAAGGAGACAAGTCAAAAAAAGGCTGGAAAGATGAATGCTGCCAAATTCAGAAGGCTCCTGTCTGAAAACCTGCTCCAGAGTGCACCCCACCTCAGACTGGGGTGATGGTGGTCTGCCTTTCTGCATGGCAATGACCCGAAGTACCAGGACTCTCCCAAGAATTAGCCATTCAGCCAAACGGAGTGAGTGGTCCATAAGAGCCTCGGGCATGGAGGTGAGTGAGAAACCCAACAGTCATTTTAAGAGAAGAGCTTCACAAGTCCTCTGCTGAGATGGTAAAACCTTTTGGAAGTACGGCCATCGGACATGCGTTAGTGGCAGAGGGGCTAGACAGAAGCAAGGCGAGAGTAATAGACGTATGAAGGTATAAAGGACCTAGAAAGAATGAGGACAAAGACACTCTGGTCTGATTAGACAACACATTGAACTCTTTGGACAGAACGTCAAGCTCTAAATGTTGGATGAAGACCAGGCACTGCTCATCAGCTGCCTGATAGATAGATAGATAGATAGATAGATAGATAGATAGATAGATAGATAGATAGATAGATAGATAGATAGATAAAGTCACTATATACAGTGCATCCGGAAAGTATTCCCAGCACTTCATCACTTTTTCCACATTTTGTTATGTTACAGCCTTATTCCAAAATGGATTAAATTCATTTTTTTCCTCAGAATTCTACACACAACACCCCATAATGACAACATGAAAAAAGTTTACTTGAGATTTTTGCAGATTTATTAAAAATAAAAAAACTGAGAAATCCCATGTCCATAAGTATTCACAGCCTTTGCTCAATACTTTGTCGATGCCCCTTTGGCAGCAATTACAGCCTCAAGTCTTGTTGAATATGATGCCACAAGCTTGACACACCTATCCTTGGCCAGTTTCGCCCGTTCCTCTTTGCAGCACCTCTCAAGCTCCATCAGGTTGGATGGGAAGCGTCGGTGCACAGCCATTTTAAGATCTCTCCAGAGATGTTCAATCAGATTCAAGTCTGGGCTCTGGCTGGGCCACTCAAGGACATTCACAGAGTTGTCCTGAAGCCACTCCTTTGATATCTTGGCTGTGTGCTTAGGGTCATTGTCCTGCTGAAAGATGAACCGTCGCCCCAGTCTGAGGTCAAGAGCGCTCTGGAGCAGGTTTTCATCCAGGATGTCACTGTACATTGCTGCAGTCATCTTTCCCTTTATCCTGACTAGTCTCCCAGTTCCCCACAGCATGATGCTGCCACCACCATGCTTCACTGTAGGGATGGTATTGGCCTGGTGATGAGCGGTGCCTGGTTTCCTCCAAACGTGACGCCTGGCATTCACACCAAAGAGTTCAATCTTTGTCTCATCAGACCAGAGAATTTTCTTTCTCATGGTCTGAGAGTCCTTCAGGTGCCTTTTGACAAACTCCAGGTGGGCTGCCATGTGCCTTTTACTAAGGAGTGGCTTCCGTCTGGCCACTCTACCATACAGGCCTGATTGGTGGATTGCTGCAGAGATGGTTGTCCTTCTGGAAGGTTCTCCCCTCTCCACAGAGGACCTCTGGAGCACTGACAGAGTGACCATCGGGTTGTTGGTCACCTCCCTGACTAAGGCCCTTCTCCCCCGATCACTCAGTTTAGATGGCCGGCCAGCTCTAGGAAGAGTCCTGGTGGTTTTGAACTTCTTCCACTTACGGATGATGGAGGCCACTGTGCTCATTGGGACCTTCAAAGCAGCAGAAATTTTTCTGTAACCTTCCCCAGATTTGTGCCTCGAGACAATCCTGTCTCAGAGGTCTACAGACAATTCCTTTGACTTCATGCTTGGTTTGTGCTCTGACATGAACTGTCAGCTGTGGGACCTTCTATAGACAGGTGTGTGCCTTTGCAAATCCTGTCCAGTCAACTGAATTTACCACAGGTGGACTCCAATGAAGCTGCAGAAACATCTCAAGGATGATCAGGGGAAACAGGAGGCACCTGAGCTCAATTTGGAGCTTCACGGCAAAGGCTGTGAATACTTATGTACATGTGCTTTCTCAATTTTTTTATTTTTAATAAATTTGCAAAAATCTCATGTAAACTTTTTTCATGTTGTCATTATGGGGTGTTGTGTGTAGAATTCTGAGGAAAAAAATTAATTTAATCCATTTTGGAATAAGGCTGTGACATAACAAAATGTGGAAAAAGTGATGAAGCACTGGGAATACTTTTCGGATGCACTGTAATAGATAGATAGATAGATAGATAGATAGATAGATAGATAGATAGATAGATAGATAGATAGATAGATAGATAGATAGATAGATAGATAGATACTTTATTAATCCCAAGGGGAAATTCCCATACTCCAGCAGCAGCATACTGATAATAACAATATTAAATTAAAGAGTGATAACAATGCAGGTATACAGACAGACAATAACTTTCTATAATGTTAATGTTTACCCCCCCGCCTGCCCCCCCCCCCCCCCCCGGGTGGAATCGAAGAGTCTCATAGTGTGGTGGAGGAACGATCTCCTCAGTCTGTCAATAGAGCAGGACGGTGACAGCAGTCTGTCTCTGAAGCTGCTCCTCTGTCTGGAGATGATCCTGTTCAGTGGATTCTCCATGATTGACAGGAGTCTGCTCAGCGCCCATCGCTCTGCCACAGATGTCAGACTGTCCAGCTCCATGCCTACAATAGAGCCTGCCTTCCTCACCAGTTTGTCCAGGCGTGAGGCGTCCTTCTTCTTAATGCTGCATCCCCAGCACACCACTGCGTAGAAGAGGGCGCTCACCACAACCGTCTGATAGAACATCTGCATCTTATTGCAGATGTTGAAGGACGCCAGCCTTCTAAGAAAGTATAGTCAGCTCTGTCCTCTCTTAGCACCCCTGCTGTAAAGCACGGTGGTGGGAGACTGGCAAACACAGAGAGACCCCCTGAAGAAAACCTGCTCCAGAGTGCACACCTCCCTCAGACTGGGGTGACGGTTCACCTCTCAGCATCACAGTGATCCTGGAGTGGCTTTGGGACCAGTCCCTGAGTGTCCTCGAGTGACTCCCCATAGAAGGTGTATGGAGAGAAGTGACGTTCACAGACGTTCACAGAGCCTGAGAGGACCCACTAGGAAGGATGGGCTACACGGCCCAAATCCAGGCGTGCAGAACTTGTAGAGACATTTAGTCAAGAAAAGTCTGCAAATTAGGGGTGGGAGAGATTTTTTTAAATAATTTGCAAACCTTTCTGAGCAGATGTTTTTATCATTTTGTCATTATGGGATATCGAGTGTAAACTGAGGGACCAAAATGGCAAATGTATGCATTTAGAATTAAACCCACAACACAGTAAAATGGTGCAGAAAGGTGGGGTTCTGAATTCTTCTCCAAATCCACTGTAAATCCTTCTGCTGGGCCCCTTTAATCTTCACCTTCTGGGGTCTCCTCCACATTTCAAATGCTAACACACACACACACACACACACACTCGGGTTGATCATTATGTTTTTTATTTATTGGCTGTGGGGTCACATCTGAACACAACCAAAATAATTGGCACCAAAATATTTGAAAATGTTTATATGCCTTTTTTTCTGAAAGCGCTTAATTTGTTCTACTAATTTACCCAATTTTTCCTTCTAAATAAAAAAAAAAAACGTGGATATGAGAAATCGTAAGCTTTGCTGGGTTTGTGCTAAGCCGGGCTGACACGCCGTATAAGCTGTGCCGCATTAATTAGCTTCTTCTATTTGCCAGGCGCTAGGAAGACTTGCCTGGTGGTACAAAGACAGGTACTGTGTGTGTCGAGTTCATTACTGCTGCTGACACATGCTGGTGATATTTAAATCTGGAAATTGAGGAGTAAACATCATAAAACATATTGCAACACTGCCACAAGCAACCTTGTGCAGTGAAAATAAAAAAAAAAAAAAGTACACATTTAATTACCAGCATTTTGTCTTTTCCATAAACAACTTTAATTGGAATCTAAAAACAGCAAGGGACAACGCTTCAGCTCATTAGGGACCAGCTAATGCAGGAAGGGACAGATAAAAACCTTTTGTATAATACGGTTTCACCTCCGAAAGCGGCATCGCTGAGCAGCAACGAGAATCCTAATGACTAAGTCGCTGGCACACTCATTATTAGACTTATGAAGCACAAATCAGGTCCCCACAAGCTTCCAAGGTACTGATCATCAATTATTTCCCTAATTGTGTGTTATGTTTGTGTGTCTCAGGGTGAAAGGAAGGAACCGTTGGAGCGGAGAAGAACAAACATAATAATTACTACCTCAATGACAGTTGGTTTGTTGGTATCTCATTATTTGTGATCTGTTGTTTAGAATCTCTGACTCGGCGGCTAACGTGTAAACATGTTTCCAGAGTAAATATATTTTTGCAACACTTTGTAAGTATGAGCCCAACCCGTAACAAAAAAAAAAAAAACAAGAATATGCACACACATATAAACACCCACATCATAAATAAATAAAATGACAAACTTTCAACAAACAGGTTTTTATTTCTTTATTTATTTTTTGCTAAGAAGTGCCAAACGTGCTCAGCCCAGACGCTGCATTTTGTCTTTAACAGTAGAGAATAAACAGGAGGATCGACCGGTGGGCTGACTTTGCAAAGCCTGGCAGTGCCAGGAGAATACGGGGGGAAAGAAAAACGGGGAAATGTGCTGCCATCTGTGTGTTGCTTTTCTGGTATTAGACAGGATAATTGGCCAATGAAAGATACTCCAGGACGTCATCTTTGGATAGCATCTTTAATTTCAACAACTGCCTCTAAAGGGAAACAAAATAGAAAAAGAAAGAAAGAAATCAAACAAAGCAGCCGCTGTTTTCTCAATTGCAAGGGGAAATTTGGTGTGAACAGCTTGTTGAAAACTGTGACGCTGAGCGGCGGTAAACGGAATGTGAGATGCGGCTTTGATGCGTACTGAGTTTTGAAAAGAGGCGATTCAGAAAGCTTTTTAAACACTAACTTGACCACGTCCTTAATTTAAAAAAAAACAAGAGGATTGACTGGAGGAGCTCCCTTAAAATACAATAACCAAGAATCAAATAGAATATGAAGTACATCTTTGGTCATTGCTGATTCTGATTGGAGGCAAAACAGTGAGCTACTTAACATAAGTCCTGCCTGGCCTTTAAAGTTCTGCAAAAATAGCAACACAGAAATTTAAAAAAGAGGATTGACTGGAGGGACAATTTTCAAAAATGGGATGCTGAGGAGCAAAGAGAATGCCAGATGCTTCTTTAATGCTTGTTAGTTCTGGTAGGTGGTGATCCGGTGAGCCGCTTAAGCACAAAGTTTTGCCACATCCTTAAAGCGAATGAATGAAATCTGGCACAAAAAAGAGGAGTGATCAGAGGGCCTGCTTCAAACGGCGACACCAAGCAGCAAACAGAATATGCTTCAGAAACATGATACACAACAGCCAGTAGATCCAATTTCTGTGTAAACATGGTTTTTTTGGCTTCAAAATGGTGGCCTCAAGAACCAAATGAAGCAATTTATAGGAAAAGACAGGCTTTGCAATTAGAACTCAACTTCTTGACAAGAAAAGAATTGGAACAGCTGATTTTTTAATCACACTATCATAACTATGAACGTGGAGAGAAGACTAATAAGATCTTAGCTCAACAAATCCACAAGCAGAAAATTCGCAATGCAATACCAGTAATTACCAATACAAACAGAGATAAAATTATTGACCATAAAAACATAACTGACACATTTATAGACTCCTGTAAATCCTTATATTCTACTCAGTTTAAAGAAGACAAGACACAATCTATTGCATTTAATGATGCATTACGGATACCACAGCTAAATACTCTCAGTGCAGAAGAATTGGATAAACCTCTGACAATCTCAGAATTACTAGATGCTCTAAACGCACTTCAGAGTGGGAAAGCAGCTGGTCCTGATGGCTCCCCTGCTGAATTTTATAAAAAAAAAAAATCATTAAATTGACTCCCCTTTTATTAGCAACATTTATAGAAATAAAATTCTACCTCAAACATTTCACCAAACATTAATGTCTTTCCCAATACAAATACAGACTTATCACAATGTGCATCACATAGACCGGTCTCACTTCTGAATAATGATGTTAAGATAATCTCCAAAGTCCTAGCTAGAAGGACTGAGAAAGTGCTTCCTTCGGTAATATCACAAGACCAAAGTGGATTTATTAAAGGCAGACACTTAGCTTCCAATCTTGAATGCCTTTTTAATGTGATATATTCACCCACAAAGTCTAACATCCTGGAGATCTTATTACCTTTGGATGCAGAAAAAGCATTTGATATGGTTGAATGGGACTATCAATTTACCACATACTACGGATTTGGATTTGTCCTGAACATATGTGCATGGATCCAACTGCTGTATACCAGTCCAGAAGTTTCAGTTTGTACTAACAACATTATTTCAGACCACTTCAAACTACAACGAGGTACTAGACAAGGCTGCCCCCCTGTCACGACTGCTATTTGCACTCTCCATTGAGTCATTGGTTGTTCACTTTCAAAATGCATCTGAGACAAAGGGGATTATCAGAGAAGGACTTGAAGCGAATACAGACACTCCCCACTTGACGACCGAGTTCTGTTCCTACGACTAAGTCGTTAAACTAATCGGTCGATAAGCGTGGAGTCATCCCTTACCGATTTTTCAAGCATGCTGTATTGGTGATGGGTTTGTGTCAACCATCTTTACACATTATTTTAATGTCACCTTTGCACCATTTACAACATATTTAGTGTATTTGTAAATGTTTATTCAGTAGTGTACCAAAAACCGTAATAAATAGAATAGAGGAAATCAGTTTTACATGCATGTACAAACACATCTAAACACCCACTTTAATAAATAAAATGACAAATACACTGGGAAACTTTCAACAAATGGCTTTTTTTATACTTTGCTATGAAGTGCCAAACATGCTCGGCCCAGAACATCTTTAATAGTAGAGAATAAACAGGAGGATCGACCGGTGGGCTGACTTTTCAAAGCGTGGCAATGCTGAAGTAAGTAGAGGTAATCGTGTTTATTTATTCTGAATAAAGGAAAGGTCTAAAGGAAACTCCAACTTGATGACATGTTTTAATTTGCATACCTTTTACATATTACAAAACATAAAAATGAAATCAGCAAAAATTATAAACATGACATACCAAAAAAATTAAAGTTACAGACATTCAGATTAACATTGTAGTCATTGAACCCTTCAAAGTGTGGTAGTGGTTCGGGGTCATCAGCGTCATCATCAGCGTTTTTGATCAGCCGGGTTATCAGGAGCTGTCGAGGGCCCAGGTAAGGGAGATGATTGCGAGGAAATGGAAGGACTTGTAGCGGGAGGGTTGGGGGTCCTGGGTGTAGTTTTTGAGAAGAATCCCGTCTGAATGTGGTCTGCTTTGTAATTTTCCTTTTTTCCTCAAAAATGTGATGATAGCATCGTAAAAGTTCATTCATTTGCTGTTCTACTTTTGTGACCTATTCCCTCTAGTTCTAATATGGCCGCATTCACTATCGAGAACACACCAGCTAATCCCTTTACATTGAACTTCTTCCACTCTTTCCTCTTCTTCCTCTTCCAGGTACAGTGGTACCTCGGTATACGTCCTTAATCCGTTCCAGATCCTTGAACTTATACCAAACAGGGCTTATACCAAACGAATTTCTCCCATAAGAAATAAAGGGAAATGATTAATCTGTTCCCATGAAAAAAAATCCTATTGTTATTGGCATATTTTACATTGATGGGGTTGTGTAAAATAATTTAAGCTGCTTAATACTAAAATATATAAATACAAAAGCAATTAGATGAAATAAATGAAAATTTAATCTCACTTTACCATGCTGAGAAGAGTCGAGTGCCTGCTAAGACTGCTCTTTCCCGTCCTTTAAACTCCTTTATCTTCCTCTTTTCCTCGATCCATCTATCCCCCCCTTCCAACCCGTATATATACATCCACCAGGCGCCTCCGTGGGAGCAGCACCTTAATCACACACCACAGGAAGTCAATGAAGCAATTGAGAACGATCGCACCCACACGTGCAGGTGCGACTCACTCCAACTACCTCATTAACTCCACACGGTCGTCCAATCGCGCCCATGGAGAACGACACGGCTATACGGACTTAAAACCTGGCCCTTTTTTTTGAAGCTGCGGACCCGCTATACCACAGGCAGTCTTGGCTTTGTCTCGAGAGAGGTAAACAAGGGTAGCACGCGAGTCGTATTCCAGACAAAGGTTGTATGCCAAGCAAAATTGTTTGTGTCCAAACAGGACGTATACCAAGTTGGACTTATTCCAAAGCGGACATATACTGAGGTACCACTGTATTACCACTGTAATAATAATAAGAAGAATAATTCATTACATTTATATAACCCTTTTTCTCAGTACTCAAAGCGCTATCCACACAGGGAGGAACCGGGAAGCGAACCCACAATCTTCCACAGTCTCCTTACTGCAAATCATAGGTCTGATCAGCGAGGACAATGAGATGGCCTACAGGGAGGAGGTCAGACTCCTGGCAGAATGGTGTCAGGACAACAACCTCACCCTTGACGTTAGCAAAACTAAGGAGATGATTGTGGATTTCCGCAAACAGGCAACAGAGCACAGCACCATCTACATCGGAGGTGAGGCTGTGGAGCAGGTCAGCAGCTTTAGGTTCCTCTGAGTCACCCTCACTGATGACCTTAAGTGGTCGAGTCACACTGCGGCAGTAGTCAAGACAGCTCAACAACGCCTCTACTTCCTCAGGAGACTGAGTAAAGCCTGGATGTCCCCCCACAACCCTGTGCAGATCCTACAGGTGTACTGTGGAATCCATCCTGACTGGACGCATCACATCCTGCTCAGTTCAGGACTGCAGAGCTCTGCAGTGTGTGGTGAGTATGGCACAGCAGATCATGGGCACACAGCTCCCTGCGATCCAGGACATCCACATAAAAGCCAAAAAGAATATAAGAAATGTTTTGATTGCTTATAGAATTTGACAGGCACTAATCCAGTGAGCTGCTCCTTAAACAAATCTCCTTCTTCATTTTCAAAGCTAAAAAAACCCGTGAACAAACCATTAGGACTTGTCGGAAGACCTACTTTGGAAGGTGATACCAAGCAGCACACAGAATATGAGATGCTTCTCAGATGCTTATTGATTTTGACAGAAGGTGATCTAGTGTGCTACTTCATTGCAAATTCCTACCTTGTCCTAGACATTTAAACAGAAAAAGAGGATTGACCAGAGGGGCCATTTAAAAATTAGATACAGAGCAAAGAGAAAATGAGATGCTTCTTTAGTGCTTGCTCATTTGGATAGGAGGCGATCTAATGTGTTAATTATACGCAAATTCTCACTGTGTCCTAAAATAAAAAAAAAAGATATAGCAACAAAAAAAAGAGGTGAGACGTCCGCAGTGATGAGGGCTCAGCATCGGTCTGTCATGGTGAAAAAGTAGCTGAGCCGAAAGGCAAAGCTCTCAATTTACCGGTCAATTTACTGGTTTACCTCTGGTCATGAGCTGTGGGTAGTGACCAAAAGAACGAGATCGCGAATACAAGCAGCTGAAATGAGTTTCCTCTTTGGGGTGTCTGGGCTTTCCCTGAAAGATAGGGTGAGAAGCTCAGGGTAGAGCCGCTGCTCCTCCGCATCGAGAGGAGTCAGATGAGATGGCTCGGACATCTGATCAGGATGCCTCCTGGACGCCTCCCTGGTGAGGTGTTTTCCGGGAACGTCTAACCGGGAGGAAGTCCAGGGGAAGACCCAGGACATGCTGGAGGGACTATGTCTCCCGGCTGGCTTGGGAACACCTCGGGATTCCCCTGAAGGAGCTAGTAGAAGTGGCCGGGGAGAGGGAAGTCTGGGCATCTCTGCTCAAGCTGCTGACCCCCGCGACCTGATCTCGGATAAGCAGAAGAGAATAGATGGATGGATGGAACTAAAAAGAGGATTGGCAAGAGGGACACTTAAAAACTGTGATACTGTGCACCAAAAACAGAATATGAGATGTTTCTTTAATGGGTATTGGTTTTTGACAGGTGACAACCCAGTGAGCTATATAAAAATAAATTCAGCCTTGTCTTAAAAGTTTAAGAAAGTTAGCAACAAAAAAGAGGATTGATCAGAGGGGCGATTTCAAAATGGGCTACAGGGCAGCATAGAGAATATGAGATGCTTCTAAGGCGCATGTTGACTGGGAGAGGAGGCGATCTAATATGCTACTTAAACACAAATTCTCACCTTGTCCTAAATTAAACAAATAAAAAAAAAATGACTAACAAAATGGATGATTTGTCAGAGGGGCGATTTCAAAATGGCCTACAGAGCAGCAAAGAGAACATGAGATGCTTATTTGGTGTTGCCTGATTTGGGTAGTGAGCGGCTTAAACACAAATCCTGCCTTCTCTTAAAATGTTATCAAAAGTGGTAACAAAAAGAGGATCGATCAGAGGGACCCGTTAGCAACGGAGGTATCGTGCACCAAACAGAAAACGAAATGAAACTTTTATGGTCAGAGATTTTGGTGAGTGGTGGTCCGAGGAGCTGCTCTAACACAAAGTCTACACTCAGAAAATGATTCTTGGGCTGGGATTCTGTTACACAGCTCATTTATATTCACTTGAGTCAAGATGAGCCTGTTTTAAGGCTTTACGTTTCCTCTTCCAGTAGCGCTGAATTCAATTTCTTGGGTGTCACATTTACAAGTATAACTTATGTGTTAAACAACTTAAATGGATTTTATTGCTTTAAATACCAGCACCAATCACACAAATCATTCCTAGGGAACGGTGCCATTACTCAGCTGCCTTATGTTGACATGACTCAAAATTAACATGTTTTAACTTTAAAAATAATGATTTTTGGAAACATTTGCCATTTCACAGTGACTTTAAGCTGATTCAAATGAAGATGTGTGAGTTTGTAAGCTCTGTGCGTCTGTTTCTAGTACAATTCACATAATTATGTCAGATGTCATAGTAACTCCATACCATTATATTTAAACAAAGCAAATCAATTTTGTGGCCATAAAATCATCGTCTGCACTTCAGCGTCACGCAGTTGTGTTGCCAAGGGGACAGGGTCCTCCAGTCAGGTGACTTTTTTTTTTTCCTTGCACTTTTTCCTATTTGTGGCCCAGGACGGAGTGCACTGTTCTCAGATATTTTACATATTGTTTGTGCAGTTTTTAGGATTTTTTTCTTGGCAAAAATTGGCCAGTTTGCATAGATGTAGTTAATTTGCATAAAGGACCACCTCTTTATGTAAAGATATTACAAAGAGTTTTGGGGACCTCCACTCATTTCTGCAGTGTCAAGATTTTTCACATAATAAAATACATTTTTAACTTTTGTGGCATTCATCCAAAAATGCCATTAACCTTGGAATTCTACAATAAGCCAGAGGGACAAGCTGTTATGATCTGATGTGACAAGTCCTAATAACACTCAGGACAGTATTCTGTTTCCATATAGTAGATAACATAACATCATGCTGTAAAAAAAATGAATATTTCTCTGTGCTTTGCCACTCTACGGTAACTCATCAATATTCATGAGTGGGGTGGAGTCTCGTGTAAAGGAGGAGCTGTAAAGCCAGTTTTAGAACAAACCAAACCTCACCCATTAGTTGAGTCAAGCGATAGTGATGACAATGTGAGCTGGTCACCAGACGTTGATACAGATGTTGGCACTGTACAACCGAACTGCCATGATATGCCAGATAACGCTGCAGTGGACTGCACTCTGGCTAAGAGGAAAAACGATTGTGATCAAGTGGAAGAACAAGAAAGACATTAGCCTCCTGAGCACAGTTCACAATGCAGCAAATGCCAATGTTTGTTTCGGGGAAATGCTATACTTGTGGTAGCCTACAAAAACACGAGGGGGGCATTGATTGTGTGAATCGGGCCCTGATATTCTACCCTCCCATGCTCAAACAACAGAAAAAATATTATAAGAAAAGCACGCAAAGAAACTCGCTTGTACCTTTTGAATTGTAACACCAGACTGAGCTAACTGTTTCAAAATGCATCATCATGAAGGACGTGCACAAAGTCTGTATCAATGGATACCACTCAGACCTTTCCCGCTGTCTTTATGTTGACATTTTGGTATTTACGTGTTTCTGTTCCATTGTAAAAGCAATCGCAGGACAAGGTTAGAGGTTTGGGGCACCTTGCTGCCAACCCCGTATAATTCTAGTAGCAGATGTAAAGAAAACGCTTGTTATAACACGGAAAAGTGGGTCGTCTCGACTTCTGTCTGAGGTAGACTGACTATGATGACAGCTCTTCCATATTTAAGGCATTCTGGGAGGAGGAGGCGGGTCCACGTGGACAGCCCCCCGAGGTGATATGTCAAACGGAGCGGTGTCAATCAGAAGAGAGGTCATTAGTATACACAGTGCCACCCCCTGTCTTGGTGGTGTATTACCGTCACCCACGCCTTCAAGTTGTGCACACATGTGACACCATGTCATAATAATTATTATCGCTGAGAACAAATTTAATGATTTGGGCTCATTTTTTCCAATTCCAATTCTTTATACAGTTATGTAAGTGGCTTTGGGAGTGTGTGACTTCGAAATATGGCAGCTTTTGACATCCCATACCCCACAACGACAAGAGTGTATTCATCATGTGAAGATGGGATGCCATATAACATATTAAATAGAGTCTTGGGGGTCATCCGTTGTCTGGCATCTTTGAGTTGGCTTTTGTGGATTGCAAAGTATCATTACATGGATGATCGGCGAATGCACCAAGAAAGTTACACGTTAGATGTGGTTTAAATGAGGGCCACCTAATGCGATTAAATGGAAATGGGAAACGTCATTTTAATAAGGAGTTCCAACAACGTATTTTTTACAATAAACTATTGTAATAACAAAAGGTAAGAATGGTAGCTCTGCACATTTGTTATTCCAATTGAACAAAAATATTGCATGTCACATAATTTAAGTGCCTCCAACAAGTTATTTTATTTTCAGTGTACCTTGGGTTCAAAGCTATGGAATCTGAAATAAAAAAGAGGACTGCTTTGAGGGCCTGCTTCAAAAATATGCCAATAGAACATGAGTCTGCTAAGCAAATGAGCAAATAAATATAAAAATAAATGTAAACGAGAAGCCTCTGTAACACTTACTGATTTCAACAGGTGATGATCCAACTGCTGCTTAAATACACATTCTTTGTTTGAAAGTCGTACTTCAAAACGGTGAAGTGAAGAACCAAAAAAGAATATAAGATACTTACTGATTGTTGACTGAATTTGACAGGTGCCAATCCTCATTTACAAAACGTAATAAATTGGGAGGAAAGAAAGACAATTGGGTAGAGGGCCTATGTGAAAAGGTGATAACCAATCACAAGACAGAATTCGAGACAGTCGTCTGATACGTACTGACTGTGATCGGTGGTGATACGGTCAGCTACTTAAACACAAATCCTACCTTGTCTCCAAAGTTATGAAAAACGTAAAAGAGGATTGACCAAGGGGCCTGCTTAAAAATGCTGTCTCTAGGCATGTCAGGGGACTGGGACTTCGTGAAGTGTAGTCGAGCCTCACTTGGGAAAGCAAAATTTCTTGGGGAGGAGAGAAAGAGATCAAGCTATTTCTGATCTGTCCTTTTTATCTCCACTATTGTAAGTGCCAATATAACAGTAGGCTTTCTAGCCATAACTCCTTGCCATATTGGAAATTAAGGTTATAGCTATCATATGTAATAATGTACTACTTTAATTTAAGACTAAAAAAGGACAACAAAAGTTCAGAAGCAATCTCTCTGCAAGACCAAACAGTGAACTATGTGAGCTGGAATGTCAAAAGTCTCAATCACGGATTTAAGAGGAAGAAAGTATTCTCCCACCTAAGAAGTCTAAATGCCAAGATAATATTTTTACAGGAGACTCTCTTAATAGGCAAGGATCAGTTTCGGTTGCAAAGAGATTGGACTGGCCAAATATTCCATTCCAGCAATACAAAGAAAACTAGGGGTGTGGGAATCTTAATTCATAGAACAATTTCATTTGTACTATCATATGTTGTATATTATTCTGAAGGGCAATATGTGATGGTGATGGGTAAGTTTTTTAATTGTACAGTTATTTTGATAAATATCTACACACCCAATATAGACGATGGAGACTTCATCCAAAATGTATTTGCTTCCATTCCTAACTTGAACACTCATAAAATGACAATAGATAGATAGATAGATAGATAGATAGATAGATAGATAGATAGATAGATAGATAGATAGATAGATAGATAGATAGATAGATAGATAGATACTTTATTAATCCCAATGGGAAATTCACATTCTTCAGCAGCAGGATGAATGGTGGGAGACTTTAATTGTGTTTTAAACTCAGACCTGGATAGGTCTTCTGCTGCAGGGGTTATAACATCTAATACTACAAATATAATCACATAGTTTTTAATTGATCATAACTTATCAGTCCCATGGAGATTTCTAAACCCATATTTAAGAGCATATTCCTTCTTCTCACCGGTACATCATTGTTACTCAAGATTTGATTGTTTCTTTATAGATATAGATTTCTTGCCCACAATCACGTACAACACTATTGTTATCTCCGACCATGCCCCTCTGATCATGGAGCTCAAACCACTATGCCCCACATACTCATCTCGCAGCTGCCGTCTTAACCCCCTGTCATTAGCAGATGAGAACTGTACAAAATTCACATTCAAGAAAATTGATTCTTTCTTACAGACAATTGCATCCTCAGAGGTTTCTGCATGAATACTCCGGGAAACCATGGAGGCATTTTTAAAAATAAAAATAAAACAATTCCAAGCACCCAACAGAATATGAGATGCTTAGTCATTTTGATAGGTGGCGATCCAGTGAACTGCTTAAACACAAATTCTACCTTGTCTTCTAAATCAAGAAATTAGGAACGAAGACGAAGACTGGCTGGAGGGCCTACTTCAGAAAGGTGATGTCAAGAACCGAACTGCTCCTATCATATCTCAGACATATTGAATGTAACAAGTGGTGATCCAGTGAGCTGCTTAAACATACTGTAATTTGTACCTAAAGTCATGAACATTACCAACAAAAAAGGATTGACTGAAGGGTCTACTTCAAAAATATGACATAAAGCACTCAACAGAATAAGAAATGCTATCCTGCTGCTTACTGATTTTAGTAGGCCAGAACCCAATGAGCTTCTTAAATACAAAATCCTTCTGGACGTCTAAGTTAACCAGTTTGAAATAACAAAAGGGGATTGTTTAGAGGATCCACAGAGCAGAAAACAAAACTGGAGAAGCTACTGATTTGGATAGGAGGTAATCCAAGGACCACTTAAGTACAAATGATCTTGGGCTGGAGGGCTTTTACTTCAAACAAGTGATGCCAAGAGCCTAACTAGTATAAAAGATTCTTATTCCATGTTTACTGAATCTGACAGGAGCTGCTCCAGTGAACCGCTTAAGAACAAAACTCCTGCCTCCTTTTCAAAGAAAGCAAATTCTGAACAAAATGATGATTGGCTGGTGGAGCTTCTTCAAAAGATGGCATCAAGCAGCAGACAGAATATGAGGTTCTTCTTTAATGCTTGCTGATTTTGATAGGTGAAGATCCAGTAAGCTCTTTAAACACAAAGTCTGCCTTGTCTTCTAAGTAAAGAAATTAGGAATCAAAAAGAGGATTGGGAGGAGGGCCTACTTCGGAAGGGGAAATCCAAGCACTAACCAGAATGTGAGATGCTCCTGTGAAGCTTACTAATTCTGGGAGGCGGAGGTCCAGTGGGCTGTCCTCTCTCTTTAAAATGAATGTATTGTGGCTTCAGATTCTCACTGTCGGTAAAATGCCAGGAACCCACCCAGCCCTTTCCTTGGCTCATGCACTCACATGCAGACACACTGTAAGAGCCATTTCCTAGTTATATAAATATTTTACTAGATGACAATGCATAATCTATGGGAGGTTCCTATAACCCCCATAAGTAGAATTGAATTGGTATATTCCTGCCATTTCTAACAGCTCTGACTAAACATTATTCTCAGTTAGAGACCAGCCTTGCCATGTGTAAGGTGTAGAGGGCACATGGTTTTAAACCGTGCCTCTCGTGCCTACGGGCCTAAGGGTCTACGGGCCGTCTGAGTGTGTGAAGTAACTCGTAAGATAACTCACTTATTTACGTGCAGAACTGTACGCTTATAGTGTACAGAAGAAGAAGCTAAGAATCTTTAAGTATAGAAGAAGAAGTAAAGAACTTTAGATATATTTTCCTTTTTTTTTGCCTTTTATTCTACGTGTGTAACAACTTTTTTCTTTATTCTTGTGTGGATTATTTGCTTTTAAATTTCACTAAAAATTTTTAAAACAAACTTTTGGACTGAGAGATTTCTTTCGGCACGCGTTTTACCCGTGTTTGAACTTGCCTTATACTTTGGCGGCTACACACACGTTAAACAACAGTTCAGAAAAATAATAATCATTATTAAACAATTAATAAATGTAAAAAAAAAACAATTAACAAACAACAAAACACACAGAAATCCCACGCAGATTACCCTGATGGCAATGATTATTGTAACTAACACAAATAGTAATGAAAACCATCAAAACACCCAAAACGATTAACGATAAAAACACAGTGCAGTCATTCAGATGTAGATGATGATGGTGAATGGAGTGAAACCCCCTGCGGACCACCTTTGAGTGAAATGTAACATTTTGATGGTGATGTAAGTGAAGATTTGTGATGAAGATGTTTTCCAGTCCAGACAAAAACACACGTACAAGCAGGCACAGGACAAGAAGACAAATCCAGAGATACTGCACTCCGATGGGTGTGTGGTATTTGTACACCAGTGGAGTTGACACTTGATGGTCAACCTTCTGCTAGCCTCCTCTGGCTCACTTTTAACATTTGCCCCAAACCAGAAACACCTGTAGCCGCATCTGAAGCTGCCCAATGGCGAGACTGCTGGGATTTGCAGTCCATTTAATTAGCACTGCTGCAGTATTAGGAACAAAGTAAGGGGTCTGGATGGTGGGCCAATTTCAAAATGTGATACAGAGCACCAAACAGATTATGACGCTATGGTTTTGATGGGAGGTGATCCACTTTTCTGCCTAAACACAAATTCTAAAAGAAAGAAATCTGGAACCAAGAGGAGGATTGGTTGGAGGTTCAACTTCACAAAGATGATACTGAGAATACAAGGTTTTTAATGGGTAAAATGTTGCTATTTATGTTGTGTTTTTCTCTTATTAAAATGATTGTTTCATCATGAGACGCTAATCGGTCTTGTCAACAATTGTTCACGCATGAGCCTCAAAAAAACCATGTCAGCCTTTGTTTTCTCGGTTTCATGGGGATTTGTGTGATACTATGTTGTTGAGCGCCACAAACTAAAAATAGATGTTTCCCCGAGGCCATGTGGCTGATTTCAAATGAAGGAATACCTAGTGAGTATTACATGAACGAGATCCTCCTCTTCAAACCTGGCAAGGTTGGAATTAAAACAAGACGATCCCTAGAGGCTCTTCTTTCAAGGGGGCTCTGCCGATGGAATTTTGAGACACAGAGAAAGTGACGCCTCCTGTTAAAGCATTGTAATGCCCAGTCACAGAGACCCACAGAAAAGGGTTTGCTTGAAATGTGTAACTCTAGACAAGGGTTCAAAGATCTGGTCCTGGAAAACCACTGCGCCTTTGTGTTTTCTTATTAGGAGCCACCAAAAAGGGACATGTCACTTGTTTCTTAACAATTTCTATATCATCTAATGTTGGTTTGTGAGAAGAAGCTGACCCTTGTGCTCGAAATGCTTTGAATATTTATGGACATGGCAGACTGGCATTTGTGGCACAACATATTCTTCCATCCATTTAGCTATCCTCCTACCTTTCCATCTGCCCACACATCAATCCACCCAGACCGGGCACCACAGTGAGTAGGCACTGTAGGTAACTGAAATCTCCTGCCCCCTCGGTTTTGGATGGAAGGAATTTCAGACCCTTTCACCTGTTTAACATGTCACCTCATAAACAGTTCATCGTGGTTGGTGGTTTATGACCTACACTGAGCACACACTCACACGTGTTAGGATTTAATCTCACAAGTAGCCAAAAGCGGTGCAAGGATTGAAAGGATTTTCAACTCTGAAACATTGAAGATGACCTGCACGTATTCTTTGACTTAACTCATTCCACCCACTGCAATCCAATAATTATTGTATCATTTTGTCTGAATGCACTGATTGGCCTTCACTCTGTCTTTTCAATAAATTTATGCAAAAAAATACAAAAAAATTGTAATATACCATGTGGTTCCCAGGGGTCGCTGCAGCTCTACAAACTCCTGACCCAAAGGCTCAGACACAGATTCGTAGGTTTAATCATGCGAAACTCTTACACAAGTAATCATTTCCCACACTACAACTACAACTCTGACATAATTCTCAGACACTCCCCTTTCTCCTCCACTCAAATAGGCAAGATTGTGCTCCTCCTCCTGACTCTGGCTCATTGTGTTGAGCGCCCCCTGGCAGCACCAATGGAACCCAACAGGGCTGAGCCAATGAACTACAGTTCCCAATGTGCCCTGTGGGAATCCATAAGTGGTGCCGTAACCCAGGAAGGCTGCCATCTGGCACCTCAGGGGAGACGATGCCCTAAGAAAACTGTCTTCCCTGGGCCTTCCATGCCATTGGTAGTCATAAAGTTAGTATAAGGGGTTATGCATGACGCAACACTGGGAGTGGTATCCTGCCCCAGAGATGGGCAGCTGGGATGCCAGTCCCCGTGTGGCATCTTCATAACCCCTTATACTAACTTTACGTCTACCTGGATCTTGTGATCAATCTCTAGCATAAATGTATTTCTATTTCTTTGTTCATAATTCGAGTTACACCTTTTCTCATCAAATGAAAATCCATTTCAGGCTCTGGAAACTTCTACTATGGAGTTTCTGGGCAAGCCTTCTCGGATTATAATACATGTCCCCCGTGTTTTTTGAACTAATTTATTAACTAGTTAGTAGTTAAAAGCCATCGGTTTGATCCTGAACCATAGCGACTTGATGGATAAACGATCCGTAGGGAGATCAATCCTGTGCTAGTTGATGAAGTTCAACCAAAGTCCTCCTTGTTGTTGCTGTAATGGTGTCAAGCCATCACATTGCCGGCCTTCCTCATTATTAACCACTCAGCTCAAATCTTTTCTCTAGACTGTAAATAATATTCCCAACTATTCTTTATTTGCTAATTGGACCCCCCACCCCCCCTTAAATCCTAGTAAATCTCTCCAGGATGTTCAAAACATTTGTTCTTCACCATAACTTGACAGACCACTCACTCATTTCAACCTGTAAAAGACCACCTCTGACTTCAGTTCCCAGCCTGGTGGGGAAGGACCCCTAAACTGTGATGATGGGGTGGCCCCTCCTCTTAGGGATTATAATAAGTGTATAAGTTTAATATGTCACTGTGCTCTCTGCAAATCTATCTTATAAATCTGCTTTTTCCTACTCACATGCACAGTTGACACAGAGCCAGATTTAGCACAGGGGTCCACCGAATTGAACTGCTAGGCAAGCATTAGAATAGAAGACAAGAGTATAAAGAGTATAAAGCCTTGGCACATTGCCTGGCACACCTTTGAAGCTGACGGACGGATGGGAGATAATGTCATCTGATCCTGAAAATCCTTCCACTGCAACAGTGAAAATGGCAGACTCTACACCTCGGACCCCCACTCCTGGACTGGGATCTTGCCAGTGACTTCCTTCATCTGTTATGCAGCATAAGCCGACATTACATAGATAGATAGATAGATAGATAGATAGATAGATAGATAGATAGATAGATAGATAGATAGATAGATAGATAGATAGATAGATAGATAGATAGATAGATACTTTATTAATCCCAAGGGGAAATTCACATACCCCAACAGCAGCATACTGATAAAGAACAATATTAAATTAAAGAGTGATAACAATGCAGTATACAGACAGACAATAACTTTGAATAACGTTACATTAATAGATATTAAACAAAGCTAAGTCATTTCTCCTATGTGATTTCTAAGTGAGGGGTATCGCCTTTTTAAATCATATCTATATAGTTTAGGGTTATGTAACACGCCACAATCACAAAAGAACTCATTCCAATAAGGGAGCTAGCGCCCCCTGCTGGATACAAGGATCCACCCACAAAATACAACGAAGATAAAAGGAACTGCAGAACAGTCATGGATTATAAATAGCTTGGGTTACCAGGTTCATCGGTGGTGGAGATATTCAAAACCACCAAGGCAAGAGCAGTCAGAGCCCTGCTAGCAGTCCAATATGCCAACGCGTCCATTAAGTGTGGCAGCACCCGAAGGCCCCAGGAGGTGGTGACAGAAATGGAAGCCTTCTGGAAATGTCTGGAGATCGGCTGGGACTTGGATATTACAATGGCATGAAACTGCTATGGTTTGTGAGTTTTTTTACTTTTCACCATTTACATATCACTGCGAAATGCATGGAACTGCAACCGGTGTGTCACGGGATCCATTTCTGATCCATTTCTGTCTTGTGGTTGCAGCACCACTTTGGTGCACTTTCAAAAGGGTGGTCATTTTGTTTGTTTAGAGCGATCTAGTTCAGAAAGTTAATGAAGAATCCAGGAGACAATGGACGATGTGGATAAAGAACAAATGAGCTTACAAGAGGTTCCTGAAGTCCTTTCTTATCCAACATTTAACAAATTTAAATGACTTCTTTGTTGGCTCCTTCCCAGCGTCCACATCAGAAAAGCAGAGTGTGAATAACTGGAACATCAACTCGAATGTCTGGGGCAGCAGGTGGGTGACCCTGTTTAGTAACAGCTGTAAACTAAAAGAGCGCACCATGGCACAAACACAAAGAAGAAGTTGGCTAAGCAGCCCAGTAACGGGGTACCTGCCAGGGTAGGGAGGTGCAGGAACTTCTCAGGAGCTCCGTGTGAGTCGCATTCCAGCTCCAAAGTCAGACATCATTCTTGTGGGACCTTCTGGTTTTATAGAGCCACAAACAGAAGGGGCGGGGCAGTGTTGGATGGGGAGGAGTCAGCTCTGGGCACTGTGGGCGTGGTTAGTTGCCCACTCTTGTCAGGATCTCTGAGCTTCATGCAGAAAAGGCGAGATTGTTAGTGTAAGCATCTCCTCTTGTCCTGCTGTATTAGTTCTTACCTCAGCAGAGCCAGGAAGGTCATCCCCAGGCGCACAAGTGTGACACCACATGTCAAATATACTGTATGTGCAAATATAAAATAAAAATAAAATAAAATCAATGAAAACACACCAAGAACAAAATAAAGACATTCAAATTGTGTCTAATAGGTCAAATTTATTTAACTTATAAATTCAATTAATTAAAAAATCTATAAATGGGTCCAAGATATGACGAGGCTTCCTTGCTAAAAAGAACAAAGGCGAGCAGTGATAGGAACAGGAAGAAACACGAGTTATGGAGGAGGCTGCAAAAAATAAATGACGGTTGTTTTCCAAGGCTCACTTGAAGGCCCCGAGGACTCGTGCAGGCACAGGAATGGCATCTTCCACATGCCCAGAGCGCGCTCTGCAACAGTGTGTGTGTGTGTGTGTTGGTGGGCAACACTCAAGTAACTCAAGTACTGCATCTGTGAAGAGGACCCCACTGTCTCCCGGTGTCCAGCCGTCAACACCCATCGCACTCACTCCAGAGCTGGGCCAGATATAAGCATCACAAGCTTTGACACGAGGTCTGTGGAAATGTAAATTCAAAGCACAAACGTCCTAAAACCTAAATAGACAAAACCACATTAATGTTAATGTACAAGCAAAAAATTCAAATAAATAAAAAACAACAAAATAACAATAAAAAAAGAAATAAACATAAGCCAGGGAATGCACTTGGTCTGTAGACAAACAAGCTATATAAATAAGCATGCATTCTTCTTCTTCATTATTATTATTATTATTATTATTATTATTATTACTAATGGGGAGCATAAAAACACGAATAAGGAGACATCAGGGAGGAGGTGGAGAGTTTCAATTTCTGTTAGTTGGAGACACAAGTAAGAATTTGATTGTACTCTGTATGCTATACCATAACATACCATACTATACCATACTATACTATACTATACTATACTATACTATACTATACTATACCATACCATACCATACCATACCATACCATACCATACCATACTATACTATACTATACTATACTATACTATACTATACTATACTATACTTATCTTTTCTTATCCTTCTCTATGTTATGCTGTTATCCTATGTTATGCCATACTATACTATACTATACTATACTATACTATACTATACTATACTATACTATACTATACTATACTATACTATACTATGTGGAATATGACCCAGACACAGACAGGCAGACACGTTAGATTTACCCCACACACGTTTATTCAAGGCTTCCATTATACAAATTTTCTACTCACAACCCCAATACCCCTCAGCCCAGGCCAACACAATGCCTTCTCTCCTTTTTCTTCAGACCACCTCCTTCTCTCCTCCAGAGCCCTCGTCCTTCTTCCACCCGACTCAAGTCCCTCTCTGAAGGGAGGCGGTCCCTTTAAATAAGCACCCGGATGTGCTCCAGGTGTGTTCCCGGCAATCTCCCACCGACACGCTCCAGTGTGGAGGAAGTGCCAGCTGTCTCCCCGGAAGCACTCCGGGTGTCCCTGTTCCTCTTCCCCCCCAGCACTTCCTGGTGTGGCAGAAGTGCTGAGGTCCAGGGTCCAGGTATTGGGGTCCCCCTGGTGGTGACCACGGGCCCCTACAGGGTTGAGCTTCCCAGCTCTGTACCCGTGGCCCCCAGGGCGGTTGCCCCCTCAAGGTGTGGAGGAGGCACAAGCCCTCCTTCGATTTTCTCAGTCGTCCCGGGTGGGTACCCCCATCCGAGCACCACACCTTCTCTATGTTATGCTATGTTATCCTATGTTATGCCATATTGCATTATACTATATATACTATACTATACTAAACTGCACTGTGCTATAGCAAATCAATAGGGAGCATAAAAACAGGAATAAGGAGATATTAGGTAGGAGGTGGAGAGTTCTGATTTCTGGACTGTTAGTTGGAGACACACGTAAGAATTAAATTGTACTCTGTATACTCTGCACTACTCTACTGCACTGCACTGTACTATTCCACACTGTACTTTACTTATACTATAGTATCCTACCCCATCCTATACTTCTCTGCGCTATGCTATTCTATGCTATATTACATTATACAATACTATGCTGCACTGCACACTAGCTAATTAAAGGGGAGCATAAAACAGGAGTAAGGAGACATCAGGGAGGAGGTGGAGAGTTTCAATTTCTGTTAGTTGGAGACAGAAGTAAGAATTTGATTGTACTCTGTATGCTATACTATACTGTACCATACCATACTATACTATACCACACTGTACTCTAACTATCCTATCCTTCTCTATGTTATGCTATGTTTTCCTATGCTATGCCATATTGCATTATACTATACTATACTATACTGCACTGTGCTACAGCAAATCAATAGGGAGCATAAAAACAGGAATAAGGAGATATTAGGTAGGAGGTGGAGAGTTCTGATTTCTGGACTGTTGGTTGGAGAATTGTAAGAATTGTACTTGATTATACTCTGTACACATGACTATACTATACTATACTTTGCTATGCTATGCTATCCTATGGTATGCTATATTGCATTACACTATATAATACTGCACTGCACTATAGCAAAACAATAGGGAGAATAAGAAAAAAGCACTGTGGTGGGCTGGCGCCCTGCCCGGGGTTTGCTTCCTGCCTTGTGTCCTGTGTTGGCTGGGATTGGCTCCAGCAAACCCCCATGACCCTGTAGTTAGGATATAGCAGGTTGGATAATGGATGGATGGAAGAAAAAAGTAAGGAGACATCAGACAGGATGATCTGAGTTTTCTTTAAATGAAAATGAAGTTCTGTATTTTAAACATTCTTATTAATCATAGAAGGTGGAGAATTCTGACTTGTGGCTTCTTAACTGGAGACACAAGTAAGAATCTGATTGTAGTCTGTACACATGGCTATACTATACTATACTCTACTATCCTATCCTTTGCTATGCTGTGCTGCACTGCAGTGCACTGTGGTATACCGCACTGTGCTCTACTGTACTATATTATCCTGCCCTATCCTGTGCTCGGCTATACTACACTATACTATAACTATACAGTATATACTATACTGCACTGTATTTGCCAGAGTCACCCTCTGGTGTATAAAGTCTTAAAGTGTAAAGCAAAGCCCATCACTAACACGTCTGCCTTTCCTTTTAACTGGACGTGCAGCCCCCTAGTGGCTAAGGCACTGAATTGTAAACTGCTGATTGGTGTTTTCCATTAATTAAAGATGCCGCTCTGTATTTTAATTCATTCTTGCTTGTCCGAGTGCAGGAGAGTGCCAGTGTCTTATGATTCCTGGACATGTAAGTGAGAACCTGTAGGTCAGTAATGTAATATTACCATATTGGCAGAGTACAGTGAAACTCAGACCATCACACTACACATCTCTACTCACCGGCTTGTAATCAGTAGAATAATCTTACATAGAAAATGGAAAAGTAATAAATAAAGTAATACAAAGTTATCCACCCTTCCAGTAAATGCCTTCTCTGTTTTTCATAAATGATGAGCAGAGCTTATTAAAACATCTTTAATTCTTAACAGATGGTGTATAAAATATGCCAGCTCCACAAGAAGATCACTTCTCGGCTGCCTGCCTCAGAGCTTCTGTATGTGGGATGTCTGCAAACGCTCAACAGCTAAACAGTAGCAAAATAGAACTGCTTCTTGTGACATCTCGAAAGCAGAATGTGAAACTTGAATTTGGCTGTCTCAAATCCCAGATCCTGACGACTACGCCATTCCTTCAGTTTCAATGAACTTGAAATTTCCTTTCATGGTTTTAATTTCACCTTTTAAGAGATTGAGGCTCTTCGTCGTTCATCAATGCTGAAATTCCACCTCTTCGATTGTTAGCTGGACTTCTGCTATGGAGATTTCAATGGCTCTCTTGGGCTGAGGTGTTACGTGACAAGAGCAAAGTCCTGCGTTGGCCTAAATGTATTTTAATAGGGACATTCCCCGTCAGTCTGCCAGCCGCGCACTCGCTTCAAAGTGGGCCGCACTTTATAGTCCTTGTACACAGCTTTTAAGGGGGGCCTTCGACTCTCCGACTCTGATTGGAAAGTTTGGTGACTTTGTATTTTCTGAAACACGTTTCCATTCACCTTCTGCTGGTCTGAAATAAACATGGAAGAACATCAAGGAAAGACATTAGAAAATGTTCACTTTTATATGATGCCTCATCACAACAATACAAAGGCCATCAGGTGACAGCCAATTCATGCCACGAAATGTTGTGTGACGTAAGTTTGGAAATTGTCAAATGTACAAAACAGTGGAACAAATGTGAGGGACACATGAGAAGAAAATGTGTAGCAACAGAAGTGAAGATGCTGTCTGCATTTAATGTGACTGGCACCACTGGCTGCAAAATTAAAGAATTGTAAGACAATAACAGTTCACAAGACCGAGTTCAAAACAGAACTGAAAACCAGAGAACGGGAGTGAGGCTTTATAGGGAGTCTGGGGGAAGTGACGTCATCCTCAAGGCTGGGACCGGAAGTGACGTCATCCTCAAGGCCGGGACCGGAAGTGACGTCATCCTCAATGCCGGGACCGGAAGTGACGTCATCCTCAAGGCCGGGACTGGAAGTGACGTCATCCTCAAGGCCGGGACCGGAAGTGATGTGCTCTGAGCTGAGGCACCGGTCTGCAGGACACTTAGAAAGAGAGTCAATGCACCCCACCGCCCCCATGGCGGACATGTTAACAGTATTCTCTAAGCCCTTCAGCTGCCTGCTATTCGCACATGCGTGACAGAAAGTACGCAGAAAAATTTAAAATGACTACAATTGAGTTCAGGACGTCAAAAA
The DNA here is from genome assembly GCF_900747795.2 of Erpetoichthys calabaricus. NCBI lineage: Eukaryota > Metazoa > Chordata > Cladistia > Polypteriformes > Polypteridae > Erpetoichthys > Erpetoichthys calabaricus. Next base: position 100,981,414 of record NC_041409.2, on the reverse strand, counting down.
TAAAAAAGTGCTGCCTCCCCCAAAGTGATTGAGAATAAAATATTGAAAGATCGCACACCACCTGACGCGGGCGGTTATGTAACAAGAGTAATGTGAGAGTTTTTCACGGACGTTTTCAGATTTTGTACAGTTGTTCAGCTTTGGAGACACGGAAAATATATAAAATACAAAGGTTGTTTCATTTTGCGGGGTGTCACACACATGCGCTTAGGAGACAGCCGTCAAGCCCTCAGGTGAGTGCATAGTACACATAGCAAAAGGTTGATTGTGTGTACTAATCCCTCTCGCTCTATTTCTACGGAACCAAAGAAGACAAATAATCCAAACGTCAACTTACAGTACCTATAATACTTCCAGTTTTCCAAAATGGCCATGTGGTCACTGAAAGTCGGAAAACGACAGGAGACAAACACCAATTTAAAGTAAAAAGCAATTTCTTTATTCTTGGTGAGAAGAGAGAGGCTGCAGCACCTGCCAGCTCAGTTAGCTACAGACCGCAAGCCTGCTGAAGCAGGAAGTTAGCTCAGTTTTATACCAGTTGGTTTACTAAAGTTAAAGAGGAAGAATGACAGTTCAATTAGATCTCACGCAGAGTTTGCAGGTAGCTTAAGATGACACATTAAATCAGTATGTGCAGAAGTACATGGTAGTCTTCAGATAAGAGGAACTGTCAGCATACCCAAAGTCCCAGGTTCCCCATCCAACTTAGGCTATGCAATTCTGCTATGGCTCGTTTTACGAAGACAGCCCTTTGCAAAACATGGACTTCCCTATTCTTCTGCACCATCAGGGTTACAACACTTCAACGGCTATGTGGCAGTTACAATTTAAGAATCTTCTCTCAGCTTATAAAAGTATTAATGTTTTACCGTCGGTTATTGCACAGCACATTCTTATTATAGCTTACATTTTGCACATAATGATCATCACACATAATAATTGATTATACAATAGCTACATTAAAAGTTAGTTTAGTACATTTGTCTTACAAGAATACACTCTTACAGCTTAGCGTCTGTATTGGGTTACATTTGTTCGATTGGCTTAATTCAAATTATTCTTTCTCAGCCACCATACATCCCAGAATGCCATCAATTACGTCACTTTCCGGCTCCGCCACGAGGACGTCACTTCCAAACCCTGATGAGGACGTCACTTGCGGCCCCCCACAACGACATCACTTCCGTCGATCTGCTTTGTTGTCGTTTCCTGTCACCATTTTGTATAAAAACACCATGTAAACTTTTACTCTCTGTCAAATGCCTTGGTTTTTTCATCCGAATTTCATTTCTTTTTGCACGTAGTCCAACGGACATTATCCGGGGTAATTCCTCGACTCTTCTTGAAGTTATCTGTGTGTTTTTTTTTCCTATTACAGGGGTTTAGTTTCTATTTCTTCATCTTAAGCTTCACATGATGGAAAAGGGTTCTCGGCACCGGCCCATCTCTTAAATGACTGTTGTCTTTTAATTGGTGGCTCATTAGAGCACCGCGCCTTCCGATCGGTCAGATTCCTCAAACTTCACGGGTCAATCCAGGGTTGTTGGTGTAATGCTGTTGGAAAATTGTGCTTTTGCAGCATGCGAAAAACAACTCAAAATACTATTTATATAATACTATAAATATAATTTAATAATATTTTAGTGCAATGTCTTTTTCTATCGATAGGAGAAGCCAAGCCAGCGACTAATAGGCCCCGCGCCTAAATGGGCCCCGCTTTTGAGGTCCGTGTGTCCTGTGCGAGCGGAATTGTCAAGTTATATTCTCCAGTCTTTATATATTTGAGAAGCTTCTAAGAGGAACCCTTTTAAAATCCCTCTTCAATGACAAATTCCACACATGTAGGTCTTTGAAAACATTCCATAGTCCACCTTCGTCACCAGTATAATCACTTCCTAAAATAGGAAGTCGCCCATGAGTTGCTGGCTTGGCTTCTCCTATCGATAGAAAAAGACATTGCAGATCCCGATTAGACTACGAAGATGACTTTTCCAATCGAAAGCGAATGTCCATCACCGAATATACTCGGCTCCGGTGTGCTGGCAAATTGCATTGGGAACTGACTATAGCCGGTTCCAGCGGTTTAAGGGTTAAAAGGTGCGACCTGCTTGGTACCCCAACACTTTCCTCAATCCCAAGCCTCCATTTCACATATTCTTACAAGCATATACACACTGGCTGTTTTATCTAACCTCCAACAGATCAACGATGACAACTCTTTAACAATTTTTAGTTATTTTCCCAGAATTCCTGTCTACGTCTATTTTACATACACTGCAGAATTTGATCTGCTATCCCAAATTCAACACTCCTGGAAAACTACCTCATGAATATTAATGATCTAATGAGGTCATTGGTACCTTATCTTATTCTGATATTCTTATCTGTTTAGAACTGCATTCTCTCTTTGACTACAATTGCTCTGTCTGATTTGCATTTTTAATTTTTATCTATTGTTCAGTGTCCTTGAGTGTTTAGAAAGGCGCCTATGAATGTATTATTACCTGCTTGCTATTTCAGTTACAGAACATGTGGATTACAGAAATGTCAGTTTATGAGCTCTAAAACAAAGTTATAGTCTTCATCACATGGATTAAAAGCCATCATTTACTGTATATTCTCGTGTTTAAGTTCTCCCGCGTATAAATCGGGCTTGATTTTACTGTATAATTTCCGGTATTTTATAATTTCAGTCGTATAAGTCGGATGCAGAAAACTCCTGCTATTGGTCCAAGAGATTACGATATGCTACCGTCCACCTGAGAAGAGAGTAACCACGGAGCACACGGCCTTTTGTTTTCTATGTGTTGTGCCTACATGACCACACAGTAATACCCGAACTATTCCGAAGCGACGTTTGCACTGATTTGCGTTTTTTGTATCTCACACCCTTATACACCTTTATCGTAAGAGCATCCCTTATCTACAGTGGAGCGTTCGATCAGAAGAAAATAAGAAGCTGGTTTGAAATTAAAAGTCGTTGAAGTGACGAAAGAAATTGGTAACTATGCTGCTGCAACAAAACTCGATGTGTCTGAGAAACTGAAACGAGATTGGAGGAGGCAAGAAGATATAAAAAAAAATGTGTCGTATTTTTGAACGGGCACATAAGTCGGGGTCTTATTTTATGATCGATTTTTTATACGTGAGTATAAACGGGAAGTAATTCTTAAGTAAAAAATAAACCTACTAAAATAACACACAAATATTCAATATTACGAGTTGTATTCATCATACTGCCAAAGCACAAATTTCCAACAGCATTACACGAAGGAACAAAAATGACTGACTGACATCCAGACTGACCCGTGGAGTCTGAGGAACCTGACCAATCGGAACGCGTGGTGCTCTAATGATCCACCAATGAAAAGAAACCAGAAAAAGAAAAAGATTGTTTAATAGAGCGGCCGCAGCATAATAGGAAGAAAACGAAACTAAACCTCACAAAAACGCCCCAAATGGTGGTGACCCACAAATGTCCCCCGTTTAAGAAACTCTGTTTGAGGGTCCCAGGCGTTATTGCACTCTTCATATTTTAGGCCTTGTGTAATTTTTTCACATTCCCACTATGAGTCCAGTCAGACGTTGTCATGAGCTAGATGGATATCGACTTACAAGCACACTTCAGAAGTTTTTACATTATATTGTCATCCAACGTTGAATCGGTGGAGTTGGATCAGTTGGCCATGATCAACAGAAGAAGACTCTTTAGCGTCAAAGTGACAAATTTTAAACCCTAACTAGCTGATCGCGTCCCCTTCAGGTCAGTGTGTAGCAAATGGCAGCCATGACCGCCTTACATCTATTTGTGCACAGGTCTCCCTCTCTCAGCTCCGCCATTTTCTCCATTCGTCTTCACCATGCTGCTTGGTGTCATGGTGGTCCCGAGTGAACAGCCTTTGTCAAGTTCCGTCACAAATTCTTCTTCGGATTGACATCTGGTCGGCACGCCATTGCTGCGCAGCTTTGTCCTTTTGCTTGGCCTCGTTGTCGTCTCCAAAGGCGTCGGTTTCTTGTAGACTCCTGTCCATACTTATCAAGCATCTCAGAGTACAACAACTGGCTCAGAAATCTCAGAGTGACCGCAAAAGTGGTCCTACTCTTAGGGGTTGTCACACACGTACACATGGGAGACAGCTAAAGGGCTTGAAGGAAGGTATCTCCAGAAAAGGGGGAGGCGAGCTGCACTGTAGACCCATTACGGCCTCCATGACGTCACTTCCGGTCACGAGCCCGATGATGTCATAATGACTTCACTTCCTCTGCCGCACTTTAAATACCCACCATCTCGACCTCACCAGTTAGTTCTGTTCACGTCTGTACTACAAAACTCCTCCATCTGCAGCCAGGAACCATCATACGGGTGGCTGCCTCAAATCTTTTTATGTCTCTTGTCTCATCTTTGAGAGGGTACAACTAAACGCATGTTATCAACGTTCCTAATTTAAGAAACTTCTCACAACTTCACCTGGACTTCTGAGAGCTCATGGGCTGTCCTGACTTGCTTGGAGCTGCCAGAAGATGGCAATCAGGCGCAGGTCGGCACGCACAGCCCAGGAAAGGTGAAATACTTTGGAAACGCTGGACAGCAATAAACTCGTCAAAAGATATCAATCTGAATCCTGTTTGTTACAAGTCGTGCATGTTAGTTCATTGCACCATCTTGTGACCACAAGGGGGCGCCACTGAGCCCCAAACCTCAAACACAATGCTGCCTCACACAATTCTGGGTCCCATATACATTTCTTTTTTTTTTAATTTCCACCAACACTGTCGCACTCAAACGCCAGCCAAAACACACCAAACAAGTAAATTCTTCCTTCCTTCTGCCTCTAGTTGAGTGTCGCCCTCTGCCTCTCGACCTTGGAGCACTTCTGGTGCCATAGTACCAAATGGCAGAAGCACTGCAGAAGCCCCATGAGATAGGTGGTTCCCCCTCTCTCTCTGCAGTGCCCTCTGGTGGCACCCAAGGACTTCGACAGGGCTGTCCTTCAAGACTACAATTCCCATGGATCCATGCGGGAATTCAAACCAGAAGAGCACTGGGGAGGAACTGATCTTGAGAAACAACACCCCCAACCAGCCCTTCCATTATTCCTTCACCCCAACTGAGATAATAATCAAGTCTCCTCCTGGCCGTGTTATGCCTCCTTCCATGTTGTCCTTCTGTTACGGCCTCCCAGCTGGGCAAGGATCAATCCTCCATTCCAGTTGGGCTGCCAGTCCATTACAATCTATATAGAGAAGCCATGAACTCTTTACCGAAATGAAAGTGTTGGTAACGCTATGTGTCACAACCAACCATCTTACACACACAATTTGTATTTCTCTGAAACCGCAGCTTGCCCCCTTGCTGTCTCACCCTGATGTCTCCTCAGCTCACTGCCAGGTCTTCTCAGCCACCAACAGGCGCAGTCCACCCTCTCATGGGCTTTCACCCCAGATGCATTGTTCTCTCACCATTCGGGTGCCCCAACCCTGATTCGTGTCTCCTGCTGCATTCCCTTGGGATCTGCTCTGTCTTCCTGTGCCCCACCACTGCAAGTCCTTAAGGTTGGAGCCCAGTTGGAGTGATGAGTCACTCCTACTCTCTGGTAACTCGGCAACAGCAGCCCCACCCCTCAAGCGCTGACCCTGTGTTCCTCTTGGGGCCAAACCCGACCGCCAGTCTTCACCCACTAGTACCAGCTTTGCCGCAATCCTGTCTCTTTCCTTTAATTTTTTCTCCCACTTAACCTCCAATCATCTCTTTCCTTCCTATCCAACCTCTTCTTTTCTTCCCAGGCTCCCTTTATTCTTGCACTGGGCACAGGTGCTGCAATCTCGGACTCTGCAATGCTAATGAAAGAGGCGACTGGCCAGCACACACGTCTGCACGTGAATTGTTGGCCGGTGTCACACGCGTGCACTTAGGGGACAACTTAAGGGTTTGGTCGATTGTATTACCTCCCTGGAACACACAAGGATGCTAGGCAGTGACGATTTCTCTTCTCCTTTCCCCCTCTGCAGAAAAGAAGATTGACGTGCTGCCAGCCATGACATCACTTCAGCTGAGACTGCCTCTTCCTCCCAGAAACTATCAAAACCGGAAGTGCAGCCATCTTGGACGGACTCTCGCCTTTTGCACCATTTCGATATACAGGGTTTGCCTTCGAGGTGCCCCAGACCCTTTATGATTGTCTGTCTTGTTCTTACACCAGCTAATTAGTCACTAGACCAAGCCGCTGCACCATGCTACCGCTGGCACCCACGGCCCCCCCCCCCACCCTAGTGAGTCTTATCATGGGCTTCTTCTGGTTCATTAAGTGCCAGGAATGGTGTGATGAGGAGAAAAACTGAATACAAGCAGAGAGCAGAATGAAAGGGGTTGACAGATTGGACTGTTTGGGGGGCAGTGATGTGGGAAGTTGACCACCCATCCACCTAACAAGCAGGGTTACTCAGCTGGGACCCAAGGGGTCACCCGAATCATTAACATCAAGAAAGAGAGGGCCGGCTCTCTGAAAGTAGGACACCACAGAGGCCTGAGTGCCACCACCTCAGAAAATGACTTCAAGAAAAGGACGCCATCCTGATGTGCCCCCCAGACAGAAGGAGGAATCTTCACCCAACTTTCCATTCGGCAAGCGTTCACATTTCTATCCGTTTATTTCTTTTTCTATTCCTTTTTAACCCGTCACTCATCTGAGCTCGCCGCAATGCTCATTTTCTTCTGCCGCAGTGGACTTGACCCCGAGGTTCCCGGGATGATGCCAACTTCCATGTTTATTTTTACTTATCAGATGTTAATGTTAAGAATTAGTAAGGAGGCTTACTGCAGGTTGCATGGCAAAGTTCGTACAAACAAATTTGTGAAAGCATGGAGAAGCAAGCCAAGTATTGCCAGCTACTGCCAAGTTACTAAAAAGGTTTACGATGCAGATGGTGCGCTTTTGCATGGGCAGCAACACAAACAGGAAACGAAAGCATAAACATTGGTAATGCGATCCTTGTTCAAGCTCAAGACGACACAGTTGAAATCTCTGGCAAATCTCTCACCATTCAGATTGGCCGTATTAGTCTGGATAAAGGAAGCAATCAGCGCAGTTAAGCAGCATACGCAGCACGTAATGACCGTGTCGAACAAGAGGCAATCTGCTGTGCGCTCTTACGGGCCGCTCGTCAGCAAAGTGCCAGCGTTTGGGGCGAACACTCGAGAGGAGCCAAAACTGCAGGTCTCACGCCAGAAATGTCGGGGTAACGTAGCACCACGAGGAAGTGCCGGGCTCTGCTTCAGGGGTCCAGAGGTGCTCAACCTACAGAAAGATGGCGAGCAGAGCCGAGCCCAACGCCCTGGAGTCTGAAGGACCCCCCAGTGTAATCACTTCATCAATACTTTCATAGACATGTCTGCTCCTTCACCAACATGAGGTTATACATCAAACAAACACAAAAATCCACTACAGACAACTGAAAGGAACTGAACATAACAGCCTGAAACCCACTTCATCCAGTCTAGGTTCACAGGGCACTGGTGCCCACACAGCAGGAGGATATCAACTTGGGGTGGGGCACCAGTCTGTCACAAGGCAAATAAATGCAAACACCCTGAGACCAGGACAGTTATGGGGGCTAATGATAAACACACACATGTGGAATGTGAGAGGCAAGCAGAGCAGACAGAGAAAAATCACACAAACGCGGGGAGAACACGGAAACGTCACACAGATGAAAGCAACCCACACCACTAAACCATCATCCAGCCATCCATTAGCCAACCTGCTGTATCCTAACTACAGGGTCACGGGGGTCTGCTGGAGCCAATTGCAGCCAACACAGAGCACAAGGCAGGAAACAAACCCCAGCCCATAAACCATCATACTACTTTAAATAATATAATATAATATAATATAATATAATATAATATAATATAATATAATATAATATAATATAATATAATATAATATAATATTAGCTCCAGCAGACCCCCGTGACCCTGTGTTCGGATTCAGCGGGTTGAAAAATGGATGGATGGATAATATAATATAATATAATGTTTAGCTAGCTAGCTAGATCAAATACTGAAAGATAGCAGCAACTTCACCAAACCCAAAAGGCATTACCATGAACTTTCACATCTATCTATCTATTAATTATATAGTGCCTTTCACATCTATCTATCTATCTATCTATCTATCTATCTATCTATCTATCTATCTATCTATTAATTATATAGTGCCTTTCACATCTATCTATCTATCTATTATATAGTGCCTTTCATCTATCTATCTATCTATCTATCTATCTATCTATCTATCTATCTATCTATCTATCTATCTATTAATTATATAGTGCCTTTCACATCTATCTATCTATCTATCTATCTATCTATCTATCTATCTATCTATCTATCTATCTATCTATTATATAGTGCCTTTTATCTATCTATCTATCTATCTATCTATCTATCTATCTATCTATCTATCTATCTATCTATCTATCTATCTATCTATCTATTAATTATATAGTGCCTTTCACATCTATCTATCTATCTATCTATCTATCTATCTATCTATCTATCTATCTATCTATCTATCTATCTATCTATCTATCTATCTATCTTCAAAGCCCCTAACTGATTACAATGGCTACTTGGCTTTGTGTGCAGCATGTAGATGCCGAGAGGGTCACAGACTGCAGATTTTCGGTCACACATGTGATGGCACATGCTTGTTCACCCTGTCCATTGATCTGTCATCTCCTCTTCTTCACCAGTGGTCAGTGACTCATTACTGGGTGACGTCAGTTGATCTGCCATTCCCTGGCACAGTTGCCCACAAGCTGTGCTGATTCTATACTTTGCTGCTGTGTCACCATTCTGTTATTTACCGTGTCCTCGTGGTTGACAAGCCATTCTACTGCATGCATTTGAAGAGGCAGAGAAATGTTTGGATGCTTGTCAGCTTTGCCTCCAGACGCAGACCTCGAAGTGCCACTGAGGTCTTTTATCAAGGGTCCCCTTATTGCAAAATCTAGAAGCAGGTGTCTGTGGGGAAGGCTTTCTTAAATTTAAACAAGTCGGAATAGAAAGCGGGAAACTGCTGGTCTAAATAACAGACACCGTTTGGCATTTTATTTAGAAAGTCAAATACACAACAATAATGAAAGGCAGAAGGTAAAAGAAATTTTAAAATAAGGTATGTTCAAAGCTTCTAAATTGTTCCTAGTGTGTGCTTGGTGTGTGGGTGTGTGTGTGTGCCCTGTGGTGGGCTGGTGCCCTGCCCAGGGTTTGTTCCTGCCTTGCGCCCTGTGTTGGCTGGGATTGGCTCCAGCAGACCCCCGTGACCCTGTAGTCAGGATATAGTGGGTGGGATAATGGATGGATGGATGGATGGATGGATGGTATGTTCAAAGCAGCCAATAAAGTGTGAGTCCAAACAAAAAGCTGATACACAAAAATCAGTACGACAGATATACAAAATATTAAAATCCAATATCCGAAATAAAACTGGACAAATACCAATGACACAGCAGTGCGCTTAGGGCTGGGAGTCCCTTAAATAGTGCAGGGGCGTGGCCACAATGGTGATGTCAGTGTGCCCCGCCCCTTTCGTTCCACTGCAATGCTTTGAACACATGACATGGAGAACTAATAAAGAAACCAACAGAATCATAGATAAACTGAACAACATGCATAGAACAGAAAAAAACACAAACAGAATTTGCAAAAAAGAAATAAATAAATAATAAGGATTAAATACAAAGTAAAGAAACTTGAGCCTGGGAAGAAACCCTAGTTACAGCATAACTTCTGTAAATCTGAGTTGTAAACTCAGCCAAAAGGAGTGTGAGGCCTATAAAAAGTCCCACAAACAAAGCCAGGATAAGGCCTTACCCCAGGCAACCAGCCCCAACTACTAGCAGTAGACTTCAGGCCTAGCAGGCCCAGAAATGTGAAGTTGGCTATAAAACTCTTAAACATCAAGTGTCTTGCGTACCCTTAACTCTCCAAACCAGATACATCAGAGTTCGGCCATCACTTCTAATCATGTCATCATGGAGCTCCTCACTATCCCATTCAGTGTCCCATCCATGGCAAGCTTCTCTTGGATACGTTCCACAGGGTGATTGTGGTTCCAGCTTTGGATGAGATTCTTAAAGTTCTAGGCTTGCTCTCTTATAATGTGGTAAGGAATGACCTTCCAGACTTGCGTAGCTTGGCCAGGAAACTCATAGCTGTGCGAAGAAGAATTTGCTGTTTCATAAAGTCATCCAACTTCTGGAGAGGAATATTTCACAGCACTTGAGTCAACAGAGAGAGGCCAGGAAGGCAGCTCTGTTTCTTCTATCCCAGTGTATCATCTACAGTATGCCATGCAGTCCAAGCTAAACAGAAACACCCCAAGTCCTCTGTAATGGACATTTCCTGCAGTATTTCTCTAGGAACACAAGCTGGGTCAGGAGGAAGAGCGACACTGTGAGCCTGTGACTGCTGATAAGGATCCATTTTGTCCAACCCCACTTCTGGTACCACCAATGGGTTTCTGAGCTGAACTTGAAGAAACAAGTTTATTGGAGCCTTTACTCAAACACACGGCATACTTGACAGCTTCTTTTATTGTCCTGTCTTACTTCTGGATTCTTCAGGTTAAAAGAACTCAAAGGTGTCATCTTCAGAAGCGTTCAGCTGAAGGGAGGCGAGAGGCAAGCCAGGGGGAGATCTGGAGAGGATGAGAACCAAATTATATGCAGGTACGCTGACTTCAACGCCTCATAACACCGTGAGATACATGAGTTCTGTGCTGCAGTTACTCCTACATTCTAAGCTACCTGAACGTGTGGTTTTCTGCACCTGCCTGCTGTTTGCCATCTGTGTTTCTCGGTGGTTAAGCCACCCTTAGAGATCGAAAGCATAGCGCGACTGGTCACAATAGAAATACATATTGTCACGCACGCATAAACACCCAGGGATCAACTCCATGCCTTTTCTGAGATAAGTGATACCACTCCTGGTCAAGAGGAGGCACCGTCACTAACTGTATGGTCTCTTACATGTGCCATTCCAAAACCACACCCTTGGGGGATGTCTGTCCCCACCCACTGTGCCCAGAGAAGTCTCCACCCCAAATTACTTCTTTTCACCTGCTCAGTGCTTAAAATGTGCAGTTCATTCCATGGGACACATAAACGTCAATGCTTTATGTAATAAGATAAAGGAAAACTCAGGGTGTCTTGCTTTTGACCGAAACCCTCCAAAACTGTGTAAAGGTACAAGATTACAGATTAAAGCGTTCCATTCAAATCTGACTGAAGCTACCATTCAAATCTGAGATCTGCGACAGGGGGACATTACAGTTATACCCCAAAATTCCCATTATCACCTGTTTGAATTCAGAAGAATTCAATTTCCTGTAAAACTGTGACCATAAAAAAAGCCAAGTCAGTCACTAGAAAAAGCGTGAATTGACCTGTATATAAATATATAAATATATATATTGTCACACATAGGCATCTGAGGATCACCTTCCAGACTCTGCTAAGGTATGCAGTACCACTCCAGGACAAGTTGGGGTGCCATTGTTAAGGCCATTGTCTCTGTCACCTCTGCATTACCAAGAAGACACCCAGCGTTCCTCCCACATTGTCCTGAGAAGTCCCGCCTCCTCTGATCAGGTCCTATAAGACCGGAAGCTCCCGGAAGAAGGCATCTCAGCTGGGATTTGGCTCACCATATGCTGGAGCTCCTTGACACTGACCTGCTCAAGACAGCCTGACTGGCTCAAAAGGCATTTTCTGTTGCGGCACCAAGTGCTTACTTCTATTCCTTGTTTTGGAGTACAGCCTTAAAAGGGGTGGCCCGGTTGGCTCCTCAACTATTTTTTGGAGCTCATCTACTCTATCGCACCTTTACACTAGATATATATTTATATTATTACACACATACAGTAGGAGACAGCTGAGGGACTCTAGTTACTGCAGGGTTGGTGCTGTGTCCTAATGTTCATTGTCTTCCTCCATCTGCAGACCACATGATTGATGGCAATAACACCTGTGATGTCACTTCCAGTGTCTATCCACCTAGGTCTGCCTCTTCCTCCCAGAAGCTCCACCCTCCTCTGTCAGTCCTGTCCTGAACTTGTGTCTGAAAAGACGTCTCCACAATTATTGCATGTTTTTCTTTTTACTTTGCAGTTCAGTTACACAGAGTTACCTGTCTTGTACCCTATTATTGCCATCTCTTTTCTCTTATGTTGGCGTAGTCGGCAGGATTCGTCTCTAGAATGACAGAATAACAGGATGCGGCGGCCCTTATTCAGACCATGGCAGTAGAACTCTGGGCACTAAAGGTCCAGGTTCGGGGAATAATAGACTCAGCTCACCGAGGCCATGGAATGACTGATGGGTCTGTCCCAGGGATTGTTGCCATTACACGTTAATGAAGACATTGGAGACTTACTTTCTGGTGTCTGAGCGTACAGCTACCCGTTGCACTTTCAGGCTTAGGATTTTATATATAGAGAGTAGATATAGGGTGGCACGGTGGTAGCGCTGCTGCATCACAGTTAGGAGACCCGGGTTCACTTCCTGGGTCCTCCCTGTGTGGAGTTTGCATGTTCTCCCGTTGTCTGTGTGGGTTTCCTCCGGCTACTCTGGTTTCCTCCCACAGTCCAAAAACATGCAGGTTAGGTGCATTGGCGATTCTAAATTGTCCCTAGGGTGTGCTTGGTGTGTGGGTGTGTGTGTGTGTGTGTGCCCTGTGGTGGGCTGGCGCCCTGCCCAGGGTTTGTTTCCTGCCTTGTGCCCTGTGTTATCTGGGATTGGCTCCCGTGAACCTGTAGTTAGGATATATATAGGTTGGATAATGGATGGATGGAGAGTAGATATATATATTTATATACAGAGGGCTTTTCTCCAAATTGCAGTGGCCACTTAGATGCTGCCCCCAGTGGTGCCCTCTGATAATTTCTGTTCCCATTCTCTTCACTTGTAGCCATCCAGTCACTCAGCAGCCCTGACATTGCCAGCCATCCTAATGATTTTTCGTTTTACAAGAGCAAACCAAAACTTAAAATTTTCAAAAGGAGGAATATTAAACAGAACATTTAATTTTGTTATTGGCTCTCCTTCTTATTACATTTGCTATTTTTATATTATAACAGTTACTGTTGACTTTACTTCAAATTGTTAGGTCATTAATATAAAAAATAAAGCGACTGTCATCTAAAAACACCGGCTTTTCTACTTTTAAATGGCTTCAATTCAAAGCGGTCCCAGTGGTACCCACCTGCGGACAGTTTTCTTGTGGCCTTGGCGACACTGCCAAGGAGGATCTTCTATTACGAGTTATTGCACAGATGTCATGCCGGCCAGCTGGTGTGCACAGCTCTTTTTGGATCGCGTGGCTGGATGGATGCATCTGCCTTCTCCTCGGGACTTTGCCAAATATCGGCATATCTCAACTGTGGTAAAATTCTGTTAACCGCTTGTGACCTGTTCTGTTTTGTTCAGCGAATTCATTTTAGAACCAGCAACCCCCCTGTTGGTTGAACTCAGGCTGCCAGGCTCAGGTGCAGTGACTCTTAGCCAGTTGAGCGCTTAAAGAGAATGCCATCGTCTCTTGTGACCAACTGAGCTTCTAGTGGCATTCACAGTGAGCTCGCTCCATTCCTGTCTCGCTACACTCGCCTCTCCCTGGTGAAATAAATTCTGGATGAGCCCTCAGATGACAACAGTAAGAAATTCACTTGGGTGCTGACCCTCTCAGTTGCACATCCTCAATCAAAATACAGCCATCTTAGTCAATGGAGCTAAAAGAGAACCCTCTGCCCCACTTCTAGTGAGCAAATGGACTTCTGACTGCAGAGTGTCTTCCCATAGCAGCTGCCTCTCACTTACACTTGATACGCTTTGCATTTGTTTTTTACTTTTCCCTCTCTTTGGTTGAATATCATATCATATCATATAAAAAGTGAACAACATAAATACTATCAATCAATGCCCTTTCATAAGCTAACCAGTAAATATTGTAACTTCAGGTTTATTGCAGTGTGTTCAGAAGTACAATGAAATTCTTGGATACGCGCATTCGTGGATATGCAAGCACCTCATCCAACTTGTCCAGCTGAGGTTTAATCAAACCAATCCCCACAGAATACCCCAAATACTGCGTTTCTGACATACCTAATTTACACTTCTTGGGGTTAGCAGTCAACCCCGACAGTCTGTAACTGTCAAACCCAGCTTGCACAGTCGAGGAGAGACCACCAGTCCTTACTAAAAATGACAACATCTTTGAGATATGCATCAGCATATGGAGACTGGGGTCACAGAATCGGATCCTTCATCTGCTGAAAACTCAATTGTACATCTTTGAGACCAAATAGGAATCTGGTGAATTCGAAGAACCCGGCCAGAGTGGCGAATGAGATCTTTTTGAAAATGGACTCCTCTAGAAATACCTGCCAGTACCCCCTTGTGAGATCCATGGTGGAAATATATGAGGCTTGCCCAAGTTTCTCCAGTAAGTCATCAATACGTGGTATTGGGTAGTCATCAAACTTGGAAAGTGTATTCAAGCATCTAAAATCTATAGAAAACTGAATGGACCCATCTGGTTTTGACACCAGAACTACTGGACTGCGCCATTCACTTTTACTCTCATGAATCACACTCAATTTGAGCATCTGTTTCACCTCATTGTGTATCACAGACCTCGTTGTTTCCAGAATATGGTATGGGTGCATCTGTACTTAATTGCCAAGCTTGGTCACAATTCTGTGTTCAGCAATTTCCATGCGGCCAGGTAAAGCAGAAAAAAACATGAGAGTTCCCTCCAATTAAGGACAGTAATTTCGCCTTGTGAGTGTCCATCAAGTCATCACCAATAGCAGTGGCCAACACTTCTTTAGGATCACGACACTCCTTTACTTCCACTTGAAATTTATGTGGGTCAGACAGGACCAAAACAAGCATCCAATCACCCTTTTTGCATTCACAAGGTTTGCTTTTGCTGCCCGAATTACCCTTTTGTGCCTCCTGTTTCTGTTGCTGGTGCTCCACCATGATAGAGGACAATTTAATAATTTGTTCTGGAGAGAAATGACCTGATTGACAAATCTCCACCTGTGAGTTTCACGGCACACCGCTGGTCTATTCTTCCCTGAAAAATGTCCAACACCCCACGTGGCTGTCAGCCATGTAACAGTTCGAAAGGACTTAAGCCGGGAGATGCCTTAGGAGATGCCTGCACCGGGAACAGGAGAAAGAGCAACAAGAGGTCAGGTCGTCATGAGCCACCCACTGAATCATCTGTTTCAAAGTCTTGTTAAATCTTTCACTTAGGCCATTCTTCTGTGGGATGATGGACAGTGGTGATCAGTTGTTTAATTGCAAGACTCTCACATAGCCATGGCCAACGTGTACCCTGGTCCTCACGTAGAATACCGATACAAGTAAACACTTCTGAGAGAGCCTTAAACAATGACTTGCATGTTAGCCTTCTGCAAAATGGCCACCTCGGGATGAATTGTTTCATAATTGACCAACACAAGTATACGAGGGGGTACCCAAAAATAACCGGAATCTGCACCTGGCGCACAATCTCGACTTAGTTGTGAATTTAGCCACTAGGTGTAGCACACTTATAGTATTCTGTGCCTGTATAGTTCTGTGACTTTTGTGATGGGTCATCATAAAGAACAGCGAGTCTGCATTCAATTTTGTTTTCTCTTCGGGAAAACAGCTGCTGAAACTGTAGTGACGCTTGAAACTGCTTTGAGAGAGGAAGCTGTAAATAAAACACAGGTCTATGAGTGGCTTTCACATTTCAGACGAGGGTAAATGTCACTTGAAGACCAATCAAGATCTGGCTGACCTTCCACAATTAGGAATGACGAAAATCTTGAAAAGGTTCGCAATGCAATTTACGAAGATCATCGTCGGACTATTGAAGAGATTTCTGAATGGACTTGTGTGTGTCTTGAAGTTCTCGCCACCTTCCCTACTCACCTGATCTTTTGTTCCATGCGACTTTTTTTTGTTCCCGCACATGAAAAAAGAACTCAAAGAAAAGCGTTTTTTGTACCGTGGAGGAAGTGAAAGAAAAATCGCTGCAAGCCTTGGACAATGTTCCTCTTCAACAATTCCAAAAATATTTCTACCAGTGGGAAACCCATTGGGACGAGTGCAGTCATTCATATG
Organism: Erpetoichthys calabaricus; assembly: GCF_900747795.2. Taxonomy (NCBI): domain Eukaryota; kingdom Metazoa; phylum Chordata; class Cladistia; order Polypteriformes; family Polypteridae; genus Erpetoichthys; species Erpetoichthys calabaricus. The sequence continues at coordinate 100,965,235 of NC_041409.2, read as the reverse complement.
GAGAGAACTTTGAAGGAGACGAAACTTTCAGGAAGTAAAAATTATTAAAACAATTTTTATTTTAGTAATTCAGGTTATTTCTGGGTACCCCCTCGTATACTGATAACCATTCATGATATTTACTGTGTTGTATTAATCGTATCATATTATATTCAAGCGTTTCTCAACCTTTAAGTATTTGCGACCTGAGTTTTCATAACAGTTTTAATTGCGCCCCCCTAATGTTTTTTTGAAACCCTAATAAAATTTATTCCTAAATTTATTGCTGCCGATACACCACTACAAGTTTAAAATTTCCCTACAAATAGTGAAATTACGCCACATATGGCAACATTCGCGCCCCCCTTTTTTGTTACTTCGCGCCCGCCTAGGAGGTTCTTCATTCAGCGTCTTCTGTGCTCGCCCCACGGTTTGAGAACCGCTGTTGTATTCTATCATATCATAATGTATTAAATTATTTGTCATCTCATATGATATCCAATTTCGGATTTAATAGTCTGTTGTTCTTTACTCAGAAAATGGAATGGCTGCTATGACTCACCATGTGTCATATTGTAAACTATTTTCAAACTCGGCATAAGATAAAAACTGATTGCCTTGCAGATTTTTTTAATTGTGCTAGGAAGCTGCTAAATGATCTAAAAATCTACTTACTGACTGTAACAGAGGGCCGAGCACGGAAGACACTCAATGAAGAAAATGCCTGATTTTCAAAGATGATGTCAGGTATGATGGATGGCACACATGGTTCGGGTGTCCCTGCAATACCCTGCCAGGAGGACAGTGTGAAGCCAGTACGGGGGAGAGAGAGACAGTCTGTCAGGACTGCATGCCCCACCGATACACTAGATGGCAGTATTCCTGGGTCAGGATTCTCGCATGTTGGGATTTGTAGTCCCGTGGGGCAGCCATGTTGAGTTCTGGGGTAGCTGCCGGGATTAGCACCAGAAGTACACCCGGGTCCAAGATAAAAGAAGCTTCTCGGCCTCAACCAGGCAACTCAGAGTTGGGTGGAAGAGGGCAAATTTCACCTGGAGGGCTGGAAGGAGTAAGAAAAGTAGAGAAGAAGAGTATTGTGCTTGTCTTTATGTCACTTTTATCTTTTTGCAAAGGTGTTTGTGCTGATAAACCTTTGATTTAAGCCGTGACTTCTGTTGCTGAGGTTGTATTTGGGGTTTGGGGTGCTGCAATGCCCTCCAGTGGTCACACCAGGAGAATTCTGTATTGGGGTAAAGGACATTCTGAAGAAGAAAGTGTGACATTTCAGCTAAAACTGAAGCTTTCAAACCCACTGAGTGAGCGTTTCAGTCACGTCTGAGCCCTTATTGTCACGTGTGAAGAATCCAGGGAAAGTCTGACCGGCATGTGCTGACCGCCATACAACACGGGTGTCAATGGGGCACCATAGGCTGAAGGGGGAGGAAGGAATCATGCGTGAGGACGAATTCTGCAATTCTTCAGGTTAATTTAAATGACTTACACTTTTAAAAACATTCAAGTAACATCATTACTTACATTTGTAGATGTCGCTGACAGATCTCGGTGGACGGACTTGAACCCTGAATTCAGAGACGCGGGTAAACAAACTTTGATATAAATTCATCGGAAGGGTATGCTGCACCTAATGTTATATGTTATTGAAACCGTAAGGTTTGTAGTGATGGCCGAAACAAAAGTGTTGTACATGTTGTCACGGGGTTGACTTTATTAAATAAAGATCCTCCTCTCCAACTCTTTCATTGGTCAGGAGTCTAACCTTCAGCTCAAACAGACGTGACTGCCACTTCTCTTCTGTCCCATGTGCCCTCGATTTCTTTTTTTAAGTTTCTATTTAACAATATTTAGGCAAAACTGCAGGTATGTTGCAGATTTTGAGCAGACAACTGGACAGCAGAAACATGGATTACGCAACATAAAGAACAGGAGATTTTTTTACTTGCTCTCGGTGGACATTTTCCCCAAATTGTTTGCTACTGTACAGCATTGGTCACCACTGGCATGCATTTGGATGAATTTTATTATCCATGTTTTACAGGAAAAATTAGATTACTGTACATTTTTTTTCAGTCATCATTACAAACTACATGGGGTAAGTAATAAACATTAATATATATATATATATTATTCATTTATTATTATATATAAATATTTATATATCATGTAATATAACAGGGTGCCTCAAAAGGAGTTGGGACATTCTATAAGGAAATCGGGAGTGGCAGAGAAGTATGTAAGAGTGGTACAGGATATCCATCCATCCATTTTCCAACCCGCTGAATCCGAACACAGGGTCACGGGGGTCTGCTGGAGCCAATCCCAGCCAATACGGGGCACAAGGCAGGGAACCAATCCCAGGCAGGGCGTCAACCCACCGCAGTGGTACAGGATATGTACGAGGGAAGTGTGACAGTGGTGAGGTCTGCGGTAGGCGTGACGGATGTGGGATTACATCAGGGATCGGCTCTGAGCCCCTTCTTATCTCCAATGGTGATGGACAGGTTGACAGACGAGATTAGACAGGAGTCCCTGTGGACTGTGATGTTTGCTGATGATATTGTGATCTGCAGCGAGAGTAGGGAGCAGGCTGAGGAGACCCTGGAGAGGTGGAGATCTGCTCTAGAGAGGAGAGGAATGAAGGTCAGTAGGACCACCACGACAGAATACATGTGTGTGAATGAGAAGGAGGTCAGTGGAATGGTGGGGATGCAGGGAGTAGAGTTGGTGAAGGTGGATGAGTTTAAATACTTGGGATGAACAGTACAGAGTAACTGAGATTGTGGAAGAGAGGTGAAGGAGAGAGTGCAGGCAGGGTGGAGTGGGTGGAGAAGAGTGTCAGGAGTGATTTGTGACAGATGGGTATCAGCAAGAGTGACAGTGAAGGTCTACAGGATATCAGTGAGACCAGCTGTGTTATATGGGCTGGAGACGGTGGCACAGGTGACAGAGCTGGAGGTGGCAGAGTTAAAGATGCTAAGATTTGCATTGGGTGTGATCGGGATGGACAGTATTAGAAATGAGGACATTAAAGGGTCAGCTCAGGTTGGGAGACAAAGTCAGAGAGGTAAGATTGTGTTGGTTTGGACATGTGCAGAGGAGAGATGAGGGGTATATTGAGAGAAGGGTGCTAAGGATAGAGCTGATGGGCAAGAGGAGAAGAGGAAGGCCTAAGAGGAGGTTTATGGATGTGGTGAGAGAGGACATGCAGGTGATGGGGGTGACAGACCAAGATGATGAGGATAGGAAGATATGGAAGAAGATGATCCACTGTGGTGACCCCTAACGGGTGCAGCCGAAAGTAAAAGAAAAAGAAGAGGAAGACATACAGTATATATTGTAATAAGAACAGGAGAGTGCAAAAAGGTTTGGGGACGGCTACCCCACAGACTTAAGAAACTGTTGAAACAGAAGACAAAATGAACACATCTTTACAGACTGGAGTCCGAAACAGAACTATCTATCACAGGTGGGGCAGAGATATAAATATGGTGGCAGCAGGAAGAGGAGGCTTCAGGGGAGGCCACACCTGGAAAGTGATGTCATCTATAGGAGGGTTCTGGAGACAGAAAATGGCTTCATTGGTGAGCAGGTTTTGGGGACCGGAAATTAGGTCATTGATTGGCAGGTTCTTCAGCTGCCCTGCGGAGGGACAAGAAGAGAAAGCATCAGATGACAGCGACAATCCCTGGACTGGATGTAACATAACATTATTTGAGACCGTAAAGCAACTCCTATGCATACATGTGTGCAAAATATATATATATATATATATATATATATAATGTGAAAGTGTTGGGACACCACCCTGGTAACCTCTTATAATAGAAGGTTTGTTAAAAACAAATAATCAACATCTGCGGAGACATCGTTTCCGACAGGAGCTCAAAACAGAACTAACTCAAAGATGGCTGAACTGCTGGTCACATGACTTCCAGGCAGGAAGGGGCGGGTCCAGGAGGGCGGAAAAGAGAAGTGACGTCAGAGGTGGAATGGCTGTCAGGCCTCCATTCTACAGAGGGAGTAAGAAAAAAGGTAACAGCAAAGAGCACAACCCCTGGTTCGGCAGGTAACTACCATCACCAGAGCCCCATCTCCCAAGCACACACTCATTGCTTGAGACCAGCAGTGATGCCCAGTCCATTCCAGATGTCCTTCACGTTCTTCTCAGTGAGTTTGTTTTCTGTTTTTGCTTTGTAAGCTTCCTTTTCTTCACTCAGCTTACGCTGTGCGTCTTTCAGAGCCTTTTTGTCACCAGGTTTGATTGCTCCTCTCTTTTTCTCATTCAGGAGACCATTTAGCTCCTCAGTAATCCAGGGCTTGATGTTTGGAAAGCAACACACCATCTTTGAGGATACCACAATGTCGACATAAAAGTGATGCAGCGACAGAGTCCCTTCCCATGTGACTTGCATGTCATTTCCCAGTCTGTCATTTGGAGCCGTCATTTCAGCCTCCAGGCTCCACGTCCTCACTCTTCTGGTGGTCTAACACCAGACTTGTAGCTGGGAACGAGATGAACCAGGGCGTGGTCAGATCTGCCCAAAGGTCCCTGGAGTTTGATCAGAGCAGGTCACGCTTGTTGTTTCCTACAGTGGCACATGACACAAACTGATGGAAGATTGTCGTGGTTCCTTCCAAAGTCGTATAGTTAGAGTCACCACATATTGTCACTGCAGGGTCAGAATGAGTCATCATTAAAGTGTTGGTATCGGACTGAACCGTTTCCATTGCGAGTCCCTGAATGTAAATGTTAATAAGGACGATGTAATATATCTCCCCTGAGCTGAAATTTCAGTTTTACCTTCATTATGCCCCGTTTTACACCGTTCCTCATTCACATGACGAGTCGCCCCTCCTGTCTTTTTGGTCAAACAGCACTGAGCACCTTTGTCATTTGGGGTTATTGAGAGTAGAGCGATGGGCAAAAATGACACCTTTATCGATTTCAAATTAAATCTACAATACAACACAGTAAAGTGTGCCGAAAGTGAAGGGGACTGAATACTTTGTGATTTCCATGAGGAAGGAAGCCATCTGCACACTTAAGAGAAGGTGCGCACCACATACTGACACCGATGTGTCTGCAGTTTGAACCCAGACTGTTGTGAGGAATCGGCTCGAACCACTGCCATGAAATGAGCTGCGCCATGTAAAGCACGCCCCTAAGTGATTGGATCACATTTGTCTTGAACACACACACACACGCACACACACACACACACGCACACACACACACACACACACACACACACACACGGTGGTGCGTAATTGGGCGCCGCGTCATCAATTACTGCGATTTCATGCCGGCGATCCTCCTCAAGTATTGAAAGTGCAAAATAAATAAAAGGAAAAATAAGTCAAATAACAAAGGAGGGGCTGCAGGCGGCGTGTCTTTGTGCTTGCGGTGTGCGGCTCCTCAGCTCACCTGCGAGATGCGCCGGGCTCGCTAATTACAGGCAGCCGCTGCGCTCATTAGCTCTCCTTATCTGGCTCAGTGAACAAGTGAAGCTACCTGTAAACGAGCCGGCAATTATTGTAACATTACCCGGCACGTTCTCCAACTTGTATCAAAATATCTCATGTAAATAATGCAGAAATTACAATATTATCATCATAAAGCGCTCCATCAACAGTCGGGAAAAGCTTATTAAAGGCAGCTGGGCTGCGAAAGTGCACACATGAAGCTTATTCGAGGCGTCTTACGGATGTGCCTGCGTAATCACGCTCATTTACACAGCAAACTCACTTCGCATTTTCGGAAAAAAAAAAAATAAATACATTTATTTAAACATTTCAATAAATTAAAGATAAAAAGGGGGCAGAAATACGGAAGCAGCTGCAACACAAACAGCCCGAGCCGCTGACCCGCCGCTCTCCGTGGTGCTCAAATGAAGCGCGAGCTCCTGGGCGCCGCCGACAATACGGCTTTGGTGTTATTTAAATGGTGAGTGCGCGTGCACGCACACACATACACACACACACACACACACGTGTAGATACACCAAGACTGGCATGCACACTTGTACACAGGACAGGTGCGCACACACACACGTTCATTACTGTACACATTTAGATATACAGGCACACTGTGAAAGAACGAGTCTCAACACACTGAAAAGGTTTGGGGCAGCCACCCTTATATTGTCTCTGGCTGCGAAAGGTTTAAAGCAAACAAGCTGTTGTCAGGTTGAGTTCCAGGATTGAACTGACTAGGTTTTGGAAAATGGTGGCTTTATAAGTCATGAATGGAAGTGATGTTAAATCAGGCAGGTTTTCCCATATGTGGTCTATAGCGATAACAGAGGTAGGTTTAGTGTACCCTGCCACCCCCTGGCCTGGTGGGTAATTACCCCCGACTTGGTCCACTCAGCTCCTTCCTAGTCACACGTGTGTGATAAACACACAGACGCATTCAGACACACACAGAAATACAGTAGGCATCCACATGGGTGCACAAATGCACACTCACACACAGACACCTATTCAAGGGCAGGTGCGTAGACACTAACACACACAAACACACACACACACACCATACACAGAGTCGTGCATACAGGATCACCTTCCAGTATCATCAGAGGTATGTAATACCACTCCAAGACAAGAGGGGGCGCTGTTGCTGATGGAATTGTCTCTTTTCTGATGCACAGCATGGAGAAGATGCGCCAATGATGTCAACTGACCCCACCCATTCCAGTCCCAGATGTTGTCAGATGGAGGCGTCTCATTTGGACATGAGCTGGCTGCAGGACTGGACCCGCTTGAGGAAGCAGCAGCACTATTTTGAGAAGCCAACCCAAGGCAAAGAGTTCCTATTTGTTTACGTTCTTTGAGCGCCATCATGCACCTGTTTATGTTAATATTCTTGGCATCAGCTTAAATGGGCACCCCAACAATTATCTGGACTCCTCCAGTGTCTTCTCTCATCCACAATAGACAGGCACAGGCGTCTGGACACACATACATGAACACTTGCACTCAGAGACACACGTAAGCACATGGGATTAATAAAGTATCTATCTATCTATCTATCTATCTATCTATCTATCTATCTATCTATCTATCTATCTATCTATCTATCTATTATATAGTGCCTTACACATCTATCTATCTATCTATCTATCTATCTATCTATCTATCTATCTATCTATCTATCTATTATATAGTGCCTTATATATCTATCTATCTATCTATCTATTATATAGTGCCTTACATATCTATCTATCTATCTATCTATCTATCTATCTATCTATCTATCTATCTATCTATCCTATCTATCTCTATCTATCTATCTATTATATAGTGCCTTACACATCTATCTATCTATCTATCTATCTATCTATCTATCTATCTATTACATAGTGCCTTATATATCTATCTATCTATCTATCTATCTATCTATCTATCTATCTATCTATCTATCTATCTATCTATTATATAGTGCCTTACACATCTATCTATCTATCTATCTATCTATCTATCTATCTATCTATCTATCTATCTATTATATAGTGCCTTACATATCTATCTATCTATCTATCTATTATATAGTGCCTTACACATCTATCTATCTATCTATCTATCTATCTATCTATCTATCTATCTATCTATTATATAGTGCCTTATATATCTATCTATCTATCTATCTATCTATCTATCTATCTATCTATCTATTATATAGTGCCTTACATATCTATCTATCTATCTATCTATCTATCTATCTATCTATCTATCTATTATATAGTGCCTTACACATCTATCTATCTATCTATCTATCTATCTATCTATCTATCTATCTATCTATTATATAGTGCCTTACACATCTATCTATCTATCTATCTATCTATCTATCTATCTATCTATCTATCTATCTATCTATCTATCTATCTATCTATTATATAGTGCCTTATATATCTATCTATCTATCTATCTATCTATCTATCTATCTATCTATCTATCTATCTATTATATAGTGCCTTACATATCTATCTATCTATCTATCTATCTATCTATCTATCTATCTATCTATCTATCTATCTATCTATTATATAGTGCCTTACATATCTATCTATCTATCTATCTATCTATCTATCTATCTATCTATTATATAGTGCCTTACATATCTATCTATCTAGACAAAGGGACTCACACATAGGACACAGCGAACGGTGTGTGTATATACACACATACACACTCAGCACATGGTCATGGGCAAGCACGGGCACATGGACATGCATGCACATTGTGTTATGTATAAATACACGTACAGACAACAACACTCAAATACACCGACACATAGAGGCGCCCACTGGGGTACACACACACACAAACACACACACAGTATATAGACGTAGGCCTGCACAGGTGTGAGGACACAGACACAGACAGATCTACGGACACTTGCACACCCAGGTGTTCACGTATGCACAGAGTTAAGAAACAAAAAGGGCACAAGATAAAGGGTCTGGGGCACCCGAAGGCAAACCCTGTATATTAAGGTACGATTGTCAAGACGATTTGGATTCAAGATGGTGCCGGTCCCCTTAATGTGGAATTCTGGGAGGAAGAGGCGGGTCCAGGTGGTCTGACCCTGGAAGTGATGGTCAGAGTAGGAGAGGTGTCAGTCTTGCTTTCTGCTGATGGAGAAGGAGAAGAGAGAATGTTATTAGTTACAGCGCCCCCTTGTGTCTCGGCGGTAAATCACACTTACGTAAGCCCTAAGGTTACTCCCCGAGCACATGTGTGTGTGATAAGAGAAACACAGAGGTGCTCACACAAGAGGACACACACGCACACACAGTGTCACACAATGAAGGACAGGTGTCCACATACACACATCCACTCTCAGTAGCAAGACATGCGTACACACTGTAAAACACACACACACACGGACAGAAGAACTCTTACTTCCACAGACACATAGAGGCCCATAAACCTTAGAACTCACATACAGAGAGCGACAGAGAGAGAGACATCCTGAAGATCTGGGGTACTACCAGGGCCACCCCATTTAAGCAAGTTCAAAGAAACGAGTGCACGAGGGGCCCAATGGCATCTGCTGTGGTCAGAAAGGTTTGGAAGAAAACGTCGCTCCCGAGTTACGAGCTCTGTCCGTCCGCCAGGGACGTTCTTAGGCATACGCGAACTATGCATCTGCGTAGGGCTCCGACTGTGAGGGGGGGTCCCCGGCCCGGCCCCGATTTAAAATTTTTTTTTTTCTACCAGTTCCAAAACAAAATATTTTAATATTTTATATTTATAAAATATATGAATATTTTACCACTCTGCATACACACAAGCGTACATGTAGGCCTACTGGTCATCTAAGGCCTTTTCCGGATGTTTTATTAGAACACCTTCCTGAGCTCGAGGGGGGGGGGCTCCACCCTCCCAGACACCCCCCCCCCCACCCTCCCATCCGGGGCCTGCACATTTCTGAACCGCGTAGGGCCCCCAAACTGCTAAGAACGGCCCTGCGTCCGCTCCGCTCACTGCCGGGGTGCCTTTTGTGGTTTTGTTTTTGGTCTCCTGGTTCCCCGACTTGCAGCAGACGTGACGTCGTCCATCTTAGAGTCGGGTGTAAAGGAGGTGGTGTTAGTGACAGCGCCCCCTCGTGACTCTTAGGGGCACATGCTTGACAATGGACATACACACACACACTCATAGGGGCATCGACCTCCACACTCACAGAAACAACACACAGCGTGCAGGTGTCATGTCTCACCCTGGGCTCCTCCCCTGGTTGGGGTTAAAGTCACGTCTGATGTCCCTTTTGTCCGTTGATTTAAGTTTACTTTTGGCTTCATCTGTCCATATAAGCTGCCCGTGTTATGCTGCATATGTTCTTTGGGTGGTGTTCCCCAAGAGGAGAGACCACCTGCCAATAATCACCGCCAGCAACTGCCCTATAAACCCGATGGGTCGTTGTGAACACACTGGGGAGTTGGGGAGTTTATTGTGCTTTTGCTGTGCTTGTGCCTTTATTTCTAGCCGGGGTTTAATGGGGATATCCCCCTCTAGTGGCCATTATTGGAAGTGTTTGGGACTCCTGGTTAAGTGAAGTATTCACTGCGTCCCTGCGGTGGGGAGTATTCAATAAGCTTTGCGCTCACATACGGTACATAACCTGCTTATAAAATATTATTCTTTAATTTGCAAAATACGTATTTCTACTTCTTACTATATTCATTTTTTCTTCATATGTTCTGTGTTTCAATTTCACTGTTTTCCTCTTTTATTCCTGCCGTGTAGAATTTCTGGAGATGTGCTGACAAAGTTCTTTATTGATGGAGGTTTCTACCAAGGGAATTGGTTTGGTTTCTCCTTCTCGTGCCCTGATTGGTTTATAATGTGGGACCACACCCTGGCCCACCACGGCCCCCGCTCAACCCCAGATAGGCCGGAGCACCAGAACTGCTGACGTGTGAACTTTCCATCCTCCAGGCTTGTCTTCACCCTTCTGAAAGCAATGGGAGAAGATAATGAACGGCAACATGGAGAGCAGCCCACCTCATAAAGACAGAGCGAGAGAGAGATGGCGTCCTGACCACTGCAGCAACAGCTGCCTTGTGCTTTTCAATGGGTGGTCTCTCTGCAGGGTCTGTCGTGGACTGCGTGATGAACGCTTCATTCATCTTTTTCTAGAGTCTGATGTCTGACCTTCCCACAGTGCATTTCTCAGCGTTGACCAATGCTCCTTCTGTGCAGCTAGCACTCCCTGCTGGACACACACACACACACACACACACACACACACACACACACACCCCCACCCAGCCACATACAATCAAAGCAAGACCCTCAGTCAAGAAAGGGTAATGAGGTGAACGAGGGCACCAGAACTAAGTGCCACGTAACCGGTAACAGAATGTGCTGAAGGTTAGACGATGGTCCTCTAATGAAAGCCCACTTCCACTTCCACTTTAGTGACTTCATAGTGCCAAACTGGAACGGGGTGGGCTTTGTGTTGAAAACGGAAAAAGGGGTCACTCGTAGTCCAGACGGTGGGCTTCTGAACTGCAGATGGCAAAGCAGAGGGTGGTGTTAGGGACGGTGCCCCCTCTCTGCTCCTGGTGGCATTGCTTACCTTTCCCAAACCCTGAATATGCTCACATGTATGTGACAACATGGGCAGGTTGGCGCACAGGGACACAGACATGGGCACAATGCAGTCCATGATGGCACATGAAGTGTAGGCATAGAGACACTGTGACACACACACTGGGACATTCACAGACAACGGGGACTTGCACAAGCAAACCTAACAACAAGACTTGGACACACACACACACTCATACATACATAGTGGGATACACACAAGACGTCATAGACACAGAGGGCTGGACACACACAAATACACACACACACACACACGTAGGCAGAGGCACATACACACCAGAACACTCCTGGACAAGCAGGTACCCACAGATACACAGGAATACATGCAGACCTGCACAAAGATGTACAAGCAAATACACACACAGACAACACTCTCAGACTCACACACACACACGGACAGACCCGCACATACACACAAGAATCCACCTGCAGACACACACACATGCAGAAACACAGACACAAACACGGAGATGGATAAACACACACACACACACACGCACGTGGACCCGCACACACACACACACACACACACACACCCTTAAGTAAATAAAACAGGACGCCGATTCTTGTAATGCAGCCTTCTGGATGTAAGCCTTTATTTGAATGTGCTACCTCTGTGCTATTATCTGCCATTGTAAAGGATGAAAGGGAAACGCGGATTTTGTGTGGGCGGATGGCTTGCTTTTCTGTTAAATGTAGCAAAAAGAAAGAGGAGGCTTACATTTAAACACAAAAAAAAGGTTGAGTTTCAGAATCTCGCTCGACAGACCATTAGCAGCTGCATGATTGGCAGATTTAACAACACCTCGAACACATTATCTGAGAGACCACTGTAATTATTCCAGGTGTTGCGATGGAAATGTCTGCGCAGTGTTGTGCGTGTGACTGGGAGCGCGCGAGCGCGCGCGTGTGTGTGTGGTGTGTGCGTGCGGGTATTTTAAACTTTATTATTATTTTTTTTTTCTCAGCATGTTCAATGTTGGGGAGCATCTGCTGAGAACGGAGCTTCAGGTGCACCCAGGCCTACGAGGAGGAGCTGCTCTGTCTCTTCACGAAAATCACTGGTTGAGAAGCCTAATTGCACATTGGAGACGCGCGCGTTGTGGAGGCCCGACGGGCTGCCATAAATAAGGAGCGCTCGCTCTGTCATTAGCGTTATTTGTTTTAGCGAGTGGAGTTCTCGTGAAGACCGAGCAGCGTGTGCACTTTCTGAACTGACATGAAGCACAATTTGTCAAAATCACGTAGAGGGGAGGGCAGGGGAGCTTCGGGTATTATTATTATTATTATTATTATTATTATTAATGATAGTAGGCAGCCATCTCGGTTCTATTCCACTTAGTCAGTTTGGGATTGTAATGCTGAAGTGATGGGCCAAACTCTGGAACCAACCCTGAATGGGAAATCTTTTTAACACACTAAGAATTATTATTATTAGAAAAGATAAACAGATAGATAGATAGATAGATAGATAGATAGATAGATAGATAGATAGATAGATAGATAGATAGATAGATAGATAGATAGATAGATAGATAGATAGATAGGAAAGGCACTATATAATACAGAGAATGGTAAATGTGAAAGGCATTATATAATAGGTAGACATAAAGATACATAAATACAACATGTGCTATATCACAAGATTAGAAATAGCCATTAAAGGCACTATATAATAACAGACATATTCATAAACAGACAAATACTTTTATGAGTACGAAAGCCACTTTACACATAGGTATGATAAATGCTCCACCAAAAATTATAGATAAAAAAGACACTATAAATTTCTTTGTCCATAGGGGGAATTTTATTATTATTATTATTATTATTATTATTATTAATAATAATAATAATAATAATAATAATAATAATATTGTTATTATTATTATTATGCACCCATTTTATATTCCACTGGCTCAATTTAGGGTTCACATCAGATTGGTCAGGAGCACCAAATTCATGGGGGTTTGGATTATTGACAGTTGACTTTAATTGGTCAGTCACAAACTATTTCAGTTTAATACTATTTATCTATCTATCTCTTTGTTTTTTTGTTTATTAATTATTTTAGTATAGTGTAGTCCTTAACTGCTTTTGCACTTGGCCTCTGTTTATATCCCTATATATGTGGCCCAGGACAACATCACTTCATGTCACTGTGTGCTGCAATGTGGTGTATGAATGGCATGACAGGAAGGACATTTGACTTGACTTGATTCTCACATAGTGAGCCTATGGGCCTATTTAGATGATGATGATGATGATGATGATGATAATAATATTTCTACAAAATAGTATCATTAGATTTATTTGTACAAGAATGTTCTTAAAGCAGTGAAGGTCCAAAAAGCACAAAAAATACACAAGTCAGTGCCTTCAAAAATTGCCTTAATTACTATTATTATTATTATTATTATTATTATTATTATTATTAATACCACAACTACAAATAATAATAATAAGTAAATAAATAAAAACATGTCTTCAATAATAATAACTTAATAGGCTGAGAATTTTTTGGATTAATGGATTGTATGTCAAAGAGAGGATTTCAAGGGTGACTGAAAGTGAACTGCTGAGTTATATAATAAAGTTTTTTTTGTTTTTTTTAAGAATTCCACGAATCTTTGAGCCCCCAGTTTTTTGAAGGAGTGCTTCATCTCTTATGTGTTTATGTATTTCAGGTTCAAGCAATCCACGCGACTATCCACCAACTCAATGATCCGCTGCTGAGATCCTTTCTCTGACCCAGTCAAAACCCAGAACGCGGTCCCAGCGGTGGCCCCGCCCCTTTAGAAGTACCGCCCACACCACACAAGGAATGGATGCACATTTCCAGTGGCCAACTACAAATAACAAATAATGCACAAAAGTAGCAGAAATAACATTAAAAATCTGAAAATCACTCCTACTGAATTTGCAGCTGTTGCCGTGTGCCATGAATATCCGGTGGCTTTTTCACAACAACAGAACAAAAAAATCCCACAATCCATGTAAAGCAAAACCAGCCTTCTCACTGTGCCCGTGTACATTCTTTAGCAATAGTAACAATATTTAATACGTCTTGAACATTCAACACAGATTGTCCACAGTTTAAAACACATACTTCTAATAATAATAATTCTTTACACATCTATAGCGCATTTCTCACACCTCAAAGTGCTCTCCACGCGGGGAGGTCTTGGGAAGCAAAGCTACAACCTCCTTTCTGCACAGCAGCAGCGCCACCACAACGCCGAAGACGTAAGGATCACTTCAGCAGGCAGCAGTAAAAGATGAGGTCCTCAAAAAGACCCACTTACTGGATTGCCCCCATACACGGGTCCTGTTAGAGGTTCAAATCTTTATTACGTTAATAAGGTGAATTATATTAGAGGTTATGGATTTTATTGGTTTGAGGTGTCATTTGTTTCGTTTTGTTTTGTGGGTGGTTCTCCCCAAGAGGCGGGGCCACCTGCCAATCCAATCACTGCCAGGCACCGCCCTCCTCCCCTTCATTCTCACTGGGTGCCCTGATTGCAGTGTGAGTGCAGTCGAGTGCTCCGATTACATCATCAGAATGGGACACTGTCACCAAGTCCCCGTTATGTTTCATGTGTGTTACACCCACGCCATACCAGCACAGCGGGCAGGACAGCGTGAAGCTTGGCTGAGGTATTCCTGACCTGTCTGCCAGCTCTGTGAGAAGTGAGAACAGGTAGCTGATATAAACTGACAAAAACCAAAAAATGCAAACACGCAGCATTGGCCCTCTAAAGGGACCTAAATTAGAGTCTCATCATTTTTGAGGTGTCATGTGTTTGTCTCATTAATAACAGTTTGGTGATATGAATTATTACTTTTACGTTAGCTGGTTTTGCTGCAATACCGGGCTTTACCAAGGGTGTCGCCATTTCCCAGTTTCTCCAAAACGTTGCGTACACAAGGGTCCGAGTTGCCGTAAATATATGAAATGTTCCCCCCGTCAAATTTTTCTTTAATAAATTCTGATGTTTTCCTGGGATATTTTTGTGCATACGCAAGCTTTACAAATGAGGCCCCAGGAGTTTATGAATATTTGTTTTCATCCCAGCAACCAAGAGACGTTAAAAAGTAACAATTTCTGCACAGATCCCAGTCCCAATACAGGGAATGCATGTTGGCACCTCATTCCGCAGATTTCTATTGTGGTGCCCTGATTAAAAATTCTTGCAGCAATGTGTGCTGCCAGAGACCCTTTCAAATCCTGTACACCATAACTTTTGCAAACAGATACAACGCTATAATTATTCCCTGCTAATTACATCATGCATTTCACAGTCGACAAAATTCCTTACAGTCGGAGCGCTCCCCTCAAAATGGCAGGGTGGGTAAGTCGTCAGACGGCTCTTCATTTTTCCTGTCAGTGTCAACCACACGAGCAACAGCTTTTAAAATTCTCCCAAACTGTGAAGCTACAAGAGGCTGCTTTTCACAATCGCACCCCGTGAATAAAAACCCAAAGCCGCACTAACAACTTGTGCTCAACGAAATGAGCAAAGATAGCAGATGAAGGAGACCCCCCCACCCCACCAGGTCTTGAGAAGGAGACGGTGGAGTGGTCTGAGGTCTAGGGGGGACGGGGGCGGACAGGAGGATGGAAAAAATGCCCTTCACTGCTGTGGCACCAACCCAGAAATGTGAAAAAGTAAAGGCACCCCACGAGATGTTCCTTCTCCATTAACATATGTGGACATGGAAGGATTGTATTGTCCTTCAAACAGAGTGTCACAATAACAGTGCAGAGTCATTGAAAAAAGTTTGGGGCAGCCACCCATATATGGTGCCCTGGCTGCAAATTGGGTAATTTAGTAAGAGATGTTCACGGGTTTGAGTCCAAACACAGAACTGACTGGTTTAGATAAATATGGCAGCTTTACAGGCCAGAAAGGGAAGTGAAGTAATCAAGGGTGGAAGTGGAAAGGTGCTCTTCCATAGGCTCGGACCCGGATGTGACGTCATAAAAAGGGCTGGAACAAGAAGCCTCTTCGTCCATAGGTTTTACACCAGAAGTGACATCATCCATAGCACCAGAAACCGGAAGTGCCGTCATCAATAGCGCCAGTGCCAGAAGTGATGTCATTCATAGCGCTAATACTGGAAGTGCCATCATCCATGGCGCCGGTACTGAAAGTGATGTCATCCATGGCCCAACACAAAACCTCCCCACCCCACCAAGTACCAGAAGTGACATCATTGATAGCGCCTACACTTAGTGGGATTTCCTGTGGATAGTCTGCAGTGGATGGAGAGAGAACGTTATTGCAGCTCGCCACCCCCTGCTCTTGCGTGGTCCCTACTATTATTTAGGCCCTCTAGCTGCCTCCCAATCACATAACAGCATCTATAGGTACAGGCAATACAGTACACAGAAATAAATAAAAGTTTCCCTTCACCATCATTTAGTCAAGAGACAATGAACAGATGTGCCATGTCCAACTGTGAAAAAGTAAGTGCACCCTGGGCTCTAACAGCTGGTGTTGCCCTCTCAAAGTCGTCATTTCCTCTAACTGTCTTACAGTCTCGGACAATGATTTGGAAGGTTTTCCCACTCCTCCATGCAGCTGCGTGATGTTTGAGGGGTGTCTTGCATGCAGAGATATCCCTTCCTCCCCAATCATCTCCAGGGCTTTGACCTGACCAATCCAAAACCCTCCATTTCTTCCTTGGGTGGATTTATTACAATGTTGGCAGGTCATTGGCATGTCGTGAGGTCCAATTTTGGTTGGTCCCACATCATCCTGAGATGAGGAATTCCTTGTGGATTCTACGATGATGAGCTGCGTAGACCCCTTGGGGTCCTGCCCTCTGCCTCAAGTGCCCTGCCTGAGTCAACCATCAGATAAAACTCCTTTCCAATGACCACACAGACAAGAGTTTCCAGTTTGCTTTCTTTACTGAAGCCAGTTGGAATAATGTAAAACTACAAGCAAATCGGAAACAATAATGATAGATAGATAGATAGATAGATAGATAGATAGATAGATAGATAGATAGATAGATAGATAGATAGATAGATAGATAGTGTAGTTGGCAGGATTAGATAGATAGATTAGGCGCATGGAGAACAGCTGAGCCCTCCTGCAAGTGCAGCTGGAAGGAGATTGTGGAACACCTGGAGCACGTCCGGGTCGCCTCACTCCATTCAGGGAGTCAGAGTTGGGAGGAAGTGGACGAAGCCTGAGGGAGGAGTAGAAGCAAAAGAGAAGACACAAAAAGAAGACTGTGTATTTGGTGCTTGTTGGTACTATGCTGGAGTGGTTGGACACAAGGGAAAAATGCTTCCCACTCTTAATAAATGTGTGTGGTGTGCCGGACTTGGACTGTGTGTCTGTTGTGTCGGGTGTTTGGGAAGCTGTGTATCCCCTGGTGGTGTCCACACCAGATTATTCTAATGTTCAGATATTGTGTCACCTTTATCTAAAGATACTCTTTAAGTGAAGATCAAATTTTGGTATATCCATCTGTGTTAAAAAAAAAAGAACATTTCATGAGGTGCACTTACTTTTTCACATCATTATACAGTGGTCTCTAGAAAACTCCATCAGGATTTGGGAGGAAGGGGCTTGGATTCTGCGCTTTAAACATCTTCACCTAGACCTTCGCTTCTGCTTTTGGCAGGGTCCAACCTGTGGCACAAGTAATATTGTTGTTGTCTTTTTGAACATTTCGTTAATTGGTTCTGACTTTTCCTCAATTTATGCCATATTATGGTTTTTATTAATATTGTGTGTATTATTTTGCTACTGTATATTATGCCAATCATGTTTTCTTTAGTTTTAATTATTTGCCCTTCTTCCTCAATGTGGAGCCCAAGGGGGCGCAGCCACCTGATGATGCACTCAGTTTACCAGAGTGTATGAAACAGCGCCCTCTTTAGTCCTATTGAAGTCATTACTGAAGGACTGCTTCTTCACGCTGGCTTTTAAATCAGTGGTGTAAGTGAGTCATTTGTTTTGTTTAGTTTTTTTTGCTTCTTCTCTTATTGTTATCTTGCTGCTGCTATTTTAATTTATTCTGTTTTCCATGTTAATTTTTAATTCTATGTCACTGACATTTTTTTATTAATTTTATTTATTTTATTTGTGATTGGTGGTAGAATTGGCACTCCAGCCACTGTAAAAAATCACACTGTGTTCCATTCCATCTGAACGAGTTGGTATTGAGGTGTCACCTGTCACATGGCAGCACTCGGGTCCTAATCTGGGATTCTGAGGTGGTCCGTTGTGTGATGGGTGCAGCAATATGTTGTATCAGCACAGCCTTACAACCTCTACATAGATAGATAGATAGATAGATAGATAGATAGATAGATAGATAGATAGATAGATAGATAGATAGATAGATAGATAGATAGATAGATAGATAGATAGATAGATGGATGAGAAAGGCACTATATAATAGATAGATAGATAGATAGATAGATAGATAGATAGATAGATAGATGAGAAAGGCACTATATAATAGATAGATAGATAGATAGATAGATAGATAGATAGATAGATAGATAGATAGATAGATAGATAGATAGATAGATAGATAGATAGATAGATACTTTATTAATCCCCAAGGGGAAATTCACATGTCCAGAGAATGAGTCCACATAAAAGAAAGTTGTAGGAATGATCAGTGGAATAGAGGAAAAGGCAGAAAGATAAAGTCATACACAGAGCTACTGGAAAGGCTGCCAGTCATGGCGGCGACTGAGTCATCAATGATCATCTCTAATCTCTAATCTCTCTCTGATATTATATTATATTATATTATATTATATTATATTATATTATATTATATTATATTATATTATATTTTTTTGTGTCCTAATCTGGGATCCTGAGGTGGTCCGTTGTGTGATGGGTGCAGCAATGCTCTGTATCAGTGCAGGCTCCCAACCTTTGATCTCTCTATTATATTATATTATATTATATTATATTATATTATATTATATTATATTATATTATATTACTAGCAAAATACCCGCGCTTTGCAGCGGAGAAGTAGTGTGTTAAAGAGGTTATGAAAAAGAAAAGGAAACATTTTAAAAGTAACGTAACATGATTGTCAATGTAATTGTGTTGTCATTGTTATGAGTGTTGCTGTCATATATATATATATATATATATATATATATATATATATATATATATATATACACACACACACACATAAACATATATATACATATCTACATATACACATATATACATATACACATATATACATATACACATATACACATATATACATATACACATCCACATATATATACATATATATATATACACACATACATACACACACACATATACATATATACATATACACATACATACATACACATACATATATATACACACATACATACATACATACTACACACATACATATATATATATATATATATATATATATATATATATATATATATATATGACGTTCGAGGTTCGATTCCCAAGAGGGAGTGCAGTGGAGTGTGTACACCTGATGAGCCCAAAATGAGGGCGAAACAGGTGTCGAGTACTCTTTGCATTTATTTGACAGTAAACTATTTCAACCATATATATATATATATATATATATATATATATATATATATATATATATATATATATATATATATATATATATACCAGCTGAAATACCCAGCGTTGCCTGGGAGGAAAATAAAGTGTTTTTTTTTTAATTGTTTGAGAAAAATATAATTAGAAAAAACACAAGTTTAAAAATAAAAATAAATATGAGTCGGTTGTTGAAACCCAAAAAAGCGATCATAATATCAGACCCCAACTTATACGCCCGTTCAAAAATGCAACACTTAAATTTTTTGCCTCCTCTAATCTTGCATCAATTTCTCAGATGCATTGAATTGTGTGGCAGCAGCGCAGTTACCAATTTCTTTTGCCACTTCAAAGACATTTAATTTAAAATCAGCTTCATATTTTCTTCTGATCGAACGCTCCATTGTAGATAAGGGATGGTCTTACGATAAAAGTGTATGAGGGTGTGAGATACAAAAAACACAAAACAGTGCAAATGTTGCTTCTTAATAGTTCGGGTATTAGCATGTGGTCACGTAGGCATAATAGAGAAAGAGAGAGAGGGGTGAGGAGTACGCGCTGATACAGCGCATTGCCTCACCTACCAAAAAAGGCAGTGTGTTCTGTGGTTACTGTCTCAGGTGGGCATTAGCATATCATAATCTGTTAGATCAATAGCAAGAGATTTCCGCTTTCGACTTGGACAACAGACAGTATAAAATACCATAAATTATACAGTAAAATCCAGTCCTGACAGTATATACGGTAATAAAAACAAAAACACAACTTTAAAAATAAAAATAAATTAACAAACAATGAAGACTAACTAATGTGTTTGTCTTGCAGTCTTGTATGTATGAAACAGGACAATAGATGTTGGCACTGTATCTGATCGTGTTCAGTTCTTACGGGAAAGCGTTCCCCAGGTGGGGAGAAAAGCACATGCCCGTGATATCTGTGGCAGTCAGCAGCTACCCTCTAAAACACACGTAGCTGTGATCTCTCTCTCAAAAACGTTAAACGTTACTCCTTAACAATCTGTAGATGATCATGTCTGTTGAACACACAGGTATCTACGCTAGCTAAGCGGAGGCAAGGTGCACTGCAACACATGGCGAGACGTGGAGTAACTGGAACAGAGGCAGGCGAGTGAATGAGGAAGGCCCCGCCCCCATGCTCTGAGCCCACAGGCACTCTGTTGGATTCGCATAAATACACCGATACCGCAAGTGAACTATGGTAGTTAGTGTGACTATTTGAGACTTACTTTTCTGTTCAGGTACCCATTTCCTTTATGTAAGCCACGGATTCTCCGCTATTTTTTGTTCGTTTATTACGATTATAGTTATTTATTGATTCCCTTCTTTAGCTGACTGCCTGCTCATATAAGGCGCTCCGCTTTTTTTTTTTGAACAGGTTTGATTCATTCAAGCGATCACTCGGGCTCCGTTCATTCACTTCACGTGATCCGCTCTCTCGCTTCTTATTCTTTCGCTGCCTCCTCAATTGTGTAATGAATGTTTTTTTCAGCGCTCTTTCACGCTCTTCCTTGTTTTCTACGTACTGCCTTCACAGTCAGTTCACGTGATTACGTGGGTGGCGTGATGACGCGACACGCAACTCCGTTTCCTACGGCCATCTTGCTGCCTTCCATTACAGTATATGGACAAAAAAGTGGTTCCAGTTATGACCATTAGGCGTAGAATTTCGAAATGAAACCTGCCTAACTTTTGTAAGTAAGCTGTAAGGAATGAGCCTGCCAAATTTCAGCCTTCCACCTACACGGGAAGTTGGAGAATTAGTGATGAGTGAGTCAGTCAGTGAGTGAGTCAGTCAGTCAGTCAGTCAGTCAGTGAGGGCTTTGCCTTTTATTAGTATAGATATTATATTATATTATATTATATTATATTATATTATATTATATTATATTATATTATATTATATTATCCAACCCGCTAATCCTAACTACAGGGTCACAGGGAGCAAATCCCAGCCAGCACAGGGCACAAGGCAGGAAACAATCCCCAGGCAGGGTGCCAGCCCACCATAGGGCACACACACACACACACACAGACACATACCACACACTAGGGACAATTTAGAATCGCCAATGCACCTAACCTGCATGTCTTTGGAGGAAACCCACATAGACACGGGGAGAACATGCAAACTCCACACAGGGAGGACCCGGGAAGCGAACCTGTGTCTCCTAACTGCAAGGCAGCAGGACTACCACTATGCCACCTTGTCCACTGGAGTCATCTTGCCCCTGTGCCACTGCGCTGCCCCTTGAAGTGCCAGGTCTGTGTTCTTTGTGCCATGCCAGACTAAGCGGATGGGCACACGAGGTGTTCTCAGTGTCTATGCAGAGCTCAGAGCGGCCCCCTGAGCCGGCCAGGTGGCAGCAGATGCCACCCAGTGATTTGCTTACCTGTGCCTTTTTTTTTTTTTTTTTTTTGCCACCCTATATTTTTTTCAGCTCATTTTCCGCATGTGTTTCCATGTGATTACCACAGCGTGTACCTCATTAGGATCTAATTTGTATTAATTTTTCTGTAATGATTAAAAAACCACCGCGCTCGGCACTTTCTGCACAGTGTTACCGATGCCGAAGCGCAGAGCGAGCTGGTAGAGACTGTGAAAATTTATGGGTGCAAACTCCACGAGAGCGGAGCTGAGGGGAAAACGTGCGAACATCCCAACCAACTGCCTGCCTGCCTGCCTGCCTGTTCACTCGCTCACTCGCCTGCCCGCACGGACGCCTGGCACATCAAAGTGCAAACTGTGTCAAACTCCAACTAGACAAATGCCAGCTGAATGTCAAATCAATAAATCAATAAAAAAAAGAGCCTGACTGCTTAATAGACATCCAAATTACGTGGAGATACTGCCCAGGGTCTCCACCAGAGGGCGGCCCCCTTTCCTCCTCCTTCTCCTTCTGCACACCACTATGTGTGTCGGGCAGATGCCAGCCTGCGAAGTTTAACGTTAGGAGAAAAAATGTCCACCCATTTACAGCATCCAGTTTGGTGGCCAGGTTAGGGTAATGGGGGCGGGGGGTGGGGTCTCCTCTGGAAGGGCAGACCACCACCTCATAGTAGAACAGTCGCAAGCAGCCTAATCCAGTTCAGGGTCATGGTGTGGTCAGAGCGTATCCCATCAACACCGAGCACAAAGTAGAAATCAGACCTGTAGAGGGCGCCAGTCCATCACAGGGCACCCTGTGTAATACAACACTGCACATCAGTCCATCACAGGGCACCATGAGTAATACAACATAGGATGGCATTTTCAAACTGGTTTAATCCAGCTCTGGGTTACTGTAGGGTCTGAGACTATTCTACCAGCACTGGGCATAAGGCAGAAATCAGACCTGTAGAGGGTGCCAGTCCATTGCAAGGCACCCTGTGTAATGCAACATTGCACATCAATCCATTACTGGGTACCATGAGTAATACAAGATAGGATGGCATTTTCAAACTGGCTTAATCTAGTTCTGAGTCACTGTAGGGTACGAGTCTATCCTGGAAGCATTCGAGAGCAAGTCAGGTGCCAACCCAACTGAGCGCATCACTCTCTCACAGGGTACTATGAGTAATGCAACATAAGATGGCATTTTCAAACTGGCTTAATCCAGGTCTGGGTCACAGTGGGGTCAGAGCCTATCCCTCCAACACCGAGCACAAAGTAGAAATCAAACCTGTAGGGGGCGCCAATCCATAACAGGGCACCCTGTGTAATACAATATTGCATGTCATTTTCAAACTGGCTTAATCTAGTTCTGAGACACTGTAGGGTCCGAGTCTATCCTGGCAGCATTTATTGTAAGGCAGGTAGGTGCCAACCCAGCTGAACACATCACTTTATCACAGGGTACCATGAGTAATGCAACATAGGATGGCATTTTCAAGCTGGCTTAATCCAGTTCTGGGTCATGGTTGGGGTTAAAGGATATCCCACCAGCACTGGGCATAAGGCAGAAATCAAACCTGTAGGGCACCCTGTGTAATATAATAAAGCATGACATCCTCAGACTGGCTGTGACTAGTTGTAGGTTGCAGTTATCTATAGTGTACAAGTTTGCGTTTATTCTTTATTACTTTTTCTTTATTATGTTTTATTCATTTATGTATATTTTACTTTCATTTATTTATTGTTTGTAGCTGTAATGATTTCTTTATCTTCTCACACTTTGAGCTTTGTGTTTTGTATCAAAATGTGTTATAGAACTAAATGTTGTTGTTTGTGTTGTTACCCTGGCAACATCAGGGGTAGGCCAGGTAATAACCCTGTAGAGGGCGCCAGTCCACTGTAGGGCACCCTGCATATTATAATAAAAACTGGCTTAATCCAGTTCTGAGCCATGATGGGGTATCCCCACAGTACTGGGCATGAGGCAGAAAACAAACCTGTGCCAGTGCATTGAAGGGCACCCTCTGTGATGTCCTACAACATAGCATGCCAGTCTCAGACTGCCTTAATCCAGTTCTTGGCTACAGTTATCTGTATGCTGTCACTTTGCATTTATTTTTTATTTGGATTCATTTTTGTGTGTATTTCTTAATTTTGTTTTGTCTTTGTAATTGTGATTTATTTTAATTCTTGCAAAGTACTTTGAATTACACATTGTTGTGTATAAATGAGGAATAGAAATAAATGTTGTTGTTGCTGTTATCCTGGCCTGTCATTACAGGAAACGACCCTGTAGGGGGCGCCAGTTCATTAAAAGGAATCCACGGGTAATAACAGCCACTATAATCCCAAAGGATGGCCACCCAGGACCCTGCGCCTCACCCTGCGGCACCAGGCATGAGGCAGGACAGACGCCAACAGCGGAAAGCGTGGCACCCTGGGCACCAATGCTGACAATCTGACCAACTCGAGTGAACAGGAAAAAAATCTAAAGAAGAAATAAGGGGCACCGTGGGACAGGAAATCAGGGGGACCAATGAAGAGAGGAACCAGTCAAGGAAAAAAGAAATAACCCAAAAAACAACAACAAAAATAAAAATATGTGTGAACAGAAAATACAAATACATGAAAAAAAAAACACACTGAAGAATACGGAAAGAATAAATTACAAGCTAACAAAGGAAGGAAGGAAGAACAGAAGGAAGGGTAGAACAAAGAATGAATGAATGAATGAACTGATGAAGAACCTACAAACTAATGGATGAATGAATGAAGTACTGACTGACTGACTGAACGAATGAATGAATGAATGAACCAGTTAATGAATAAATAACACAAGCAAAAATAAATGTGTGAAAAGATTATTAAAAAATACAAATACATGTAAAAACTGACAAATATGGAATGAATACACTTACAACCTAATGAATGAAGGAAAGAAGAAATAAAGAATGAATGAATAAGCAAATGAATGAACTGATGAAGAACCCACAACCTTATAAATGAATGAATGAACTGATGAATGGACAAATAATGATAAAGAGTAAACAAATGAATGAATGAGCAAATGACAGAATAAATGGACAAATGAGTGAAAGAATGAGCTGATGAATGAACTTACAAATGAATGGATGAATAAATGAACAAGCAATCAAGAAATGAATATGCAGATGTGTGAATGAACATTAAATTAATGAATGAATGAGCAACCAATGTACAAGCGAACTAATTTATTAATTTACAAACAAATGTATGCATGACTCATTGAACAAATCATAAATGAATTAACAAATGAAGGGATGAAGACTCAAATAAACTAATAAAAGATTGAAATGGGTGTATACATAAATGTACAAATAAGTGAAAGAATGAACTGACAAACAAGACATGAAACATAAATGAATGAACACATAAGCAAATGAATGAATTAATACACAAATGAACTGAAAACGTAATGAATAACTGAATTGACTGACAAACAGCAAATTAACAAGCAAATGAATGAATAAATGAGAGAAAGAATGAACCTACAAACTAGAGATCAAAAAATGAATGTGCAAGTGAATGAATGAACACATAAGCACAGTAACACACTCTTGAGTAAACTGATAATTGAATGAGTGAATGAATGGATGAAGCAGCAAATAAGTGAAAAAATGAACTCACAAACAAACTAAGGACAAAAGTAACAAAGTAACCCTGGCATCAAACGTGTCATCTCCACCTCTTGTGCCCCCCCACCCCCCGGTAGCAGATGCCCACTTAGCCCCTGCAGCTGAGGTGTCACATGACTTCAATGTCTCTTGCCAGGGCTCTAAGGTTAATACAGATAGTATCCCTTTAGAATCACAAGCGCTTTTCTTTCTTTCTTTCTTTCTTTCTTTCTTTCTTTCTTTCTTTCTTTCTTTCTTTCTTTCTTTCTCAGGCAGCGAGGGGCACGTCACTGAGTTTTTTTGGCATATTACTGGAGCAGAAGGCTTCTGTTTTTCTCTCTTCTTGAGAACACATTGAGCCATTGCTTACTTGCGATTCGGCAGAAGTCCTTGTTTTTCACAAATGTGAGTGTTTTGTGCTATTCGGGCCCAGGCTCCGTAAAAATAGTAACATGTTCATCTGTAGCATGCCGCTTCCCACCTTTGCACTCTGCCATCTGATGAACCAACTGCTTGTGTAGGTATCAGGCACAAAGTTTAAAATGGAAAAGCAAGCTGTAGGCCAGCCTACGGGCGTTAAAAATAAGACGCCACCTCAGATGACGCTGCCACTCAAGGAGAAGCAGAGCGCTGAAGGCTTTCAAGCCAAAAGTGAAGAAGAAGAAGAAGCTCTCATGGAGCCCACGTCAGCCACAACCCGGGGCCCGGGCCTTTGCATGGAGGACACACACCGGAGACAGATTAGGACATGGAGAAAAAGCCATAATAATGCAAACCACTTACCTAGCCTGGCACCCCCTCATAAAGAGAATTTACAGACTCCACACAGACAGTAACCACACGGGCATTCAAACCCAAGGGCGCTGGCACTGAGAGATAGAAGAGGTACCCACAGTCAGGTGACGATTTGTTAAAAAGACGAAGAGCAGGAATAACAAGAATAACCGCTGTTACTTTAAAAAGAGTTCTTCAACAAGAACTTTGGAGCACAGATGGAAGCTCATTAAAGGTAATTTTCACACAAGAGTTAAGGAGAAATCACACAAAGAAACTCAGAAACGCAGCGCTAGTGAGGAAGAAGTGGAATCAGTAGTAGCACCTTAGAGTGCTCAGAGAGAGAGAAAGGCTCCTCAGAGATCAATTAAGAACAATCAGTGTAGGAAGAAAGTACCAGAGTCTACTCTACTGTACTGTCTAGTATATAGCGCCTTTCACAACTCTATCTATCTATCTATCTATCTATCTATCTATCTATCTATCTATCTATCTATCTATCTATCTATCTATCTATCTATCTATCTAATCCTTCCGACTACACTATCTATCTATCTATCTAATCCTTCCGACTACACTATCTATCTATCTATCTATCTTGCTGCCATGTGGTAAGTTTATATCTGGCTGGGTCACACTGGGTCCTGGCCTGCTTCATGACTTATTTTGGGGGCCTCAAACCCACTTTGCTATATTTGTGATTTTCATTAAAGTTTCCAGCCTCATCCATTTCCTCGTTCTTCAGCCCCTCTTCCTGTCTGCTTCTAGGTAGGCATAACAGCCAGTTCCTCAGCACTGGGCTATCAATCTTTACAACTGGCTGCAACATAAGGTGGACCCGCCTCCTTGGGTTCCACACAGAGGGGACAGGGCAGATAGCACACAAGTCTAAAACATACAGTGATTGTAAAAAGTATTCATATTTCCTTGTTATGCAAGGTTGAATCACAGAGGATCTAATTTGGCTGTCCACAAACTCTGAAGAAGACGAGAGAGAGAAAGGCCAGCAGAGTTTAGCAGCTCTAGTCAGGGTGTGCTAAAGTGAAATCACAAGTCTTCAGCCCGGATTTCAAAGCTGCAACTGAAGGGGCGCCTCTTCTGTAGCACCTTGCTGGTCAGTTAATGACTTTCCAGCTCATTGGGGCTGACGGCATGAAGCTTGGCTGAAATATTCCTGACCTGTCAGCCAGTGACCTGAGAACTGACAGTCGATATAAAGAGAAGTAAAATCCAAATCGTTCTTCAGTGCACATACGCAGCATTGGCCCTCTTGAAAGGGAACTGCAGTACAGTCTGTATTTTGAGATTCATCACTTTTGAGGTGTAACCTGTTTGTCATGTCACAATAATAACACCTCAGTGATATGAATTGTTACACGCATCGTAATTTAGTTGCCTTGCCTTTATTTCCCTGTTTGATGAAGGGTGTCGTTGTTGTTGTTTTCCGTAAATATACACACATTTTCCCCATCATGTTTTCTTTTTTAAATCCCAGTGTCTACATTGTAAACTGCATGCTGTGGAATACCAGGGCTGTACAGATCCCCAAACCTGGACACAGACAGACGCAGAGACACAAGTCCAAGGCGACACACGTTTATTTGTCGTGGGCCAGCGCTTTTCTCTGCTCCCCACTACAGAGCACAGTACACAAGCACTAGCTCTAATGCTTAGTCCCTTCTTCTTTCTTCTTCTTCATCTTCTTATTCTTCATCTTCTTCTTTCTCTCCTTCTCTGCCACTTCCACTCCTCTCCCAGTAAGCTTTGTCCTTCTTCCTCTCGACTCTGACTCCCCAAATGGAGTGAGGTGGCTCCTATAATTCTACTCCTGGAAGTGCTCCGGGTGGCTCATTAAGATTACTCCCAGGTGTGTTGGAAGTCCATTATAGAGCTCTGTAGCTTCCTCTTTGGTGCCCCCCATGGAACCCAATGGGGCTGTGCCAAACTCCAAATCCCAGCTTACTCTGCAGAAATCCGTTGTGCCCACAGCCATCCAGGAGGGCTGCCCTCTAGTGTCCTGGGGAAGGTATTGCCTTGCTGATGCTCTTGCCCCTCCCCCTGGTCCTTCCATACAGTTGGCATCGTCAGCCAGGTAATGGCAGTGGCCGCCCGTCACAATGGGCACATTTTAGAGCCTCATTTTGTGTGTACACAGATGATCATAATCAAACTTTCTAACACACATCCCAGTATAGAGTCCTTCTCTAAAGCTGAAGTAGCCAGTGCTAACCCATCCTGGGAGGTCCGGTGTTGGTCGTTTGGTGTTTGGCTTCTGCCCCGACCCCCCAGGTCACCACAAAAAATTCTCACCTTACTTACCTTATCTGGCACTGTGGGTGAGTGGAAAAGGTAGGCCATGCTGGCAGCGCCATGCAGTCTAAGATAAAGTCACAAGGCCATTTCCAGGATGTCACATCACAATTGTCACACTGGTGAAGTCACCAGTAACACCATGAAGGTAATGACTGATTACACTTCTTAAATACACAACTCTCAGGCTAAGGATCTGCTCCCGTATTCAGAAAGGTTGCCGTTTCGAATCCCTGTTACTGTCAAAGGAGGTCCTACTTTGCTGGGCCCTCGAGCAAGGCCTCCATGGGGTGCTGTACAATGGCCGACCCCAAGGGGTACTCGAAAACAAACAAATTCCTAATACAAGAAATCGTATAAGGCGAAATAAAGAACCAAAAAATAAATAGCAGTTATTACAGGAGAGATTCATCAAATCCTTGCAAGTTACTGATAAACAGACCCTTGGAGGCAGATGGCTGCTATTCCTGCTCCCTCCGGTTCTTCATTGGAGCTTAGCCTTGTACACTCGTAAGATGGTGCAGTGAGACTCGTTCACACAGCAAAAGGCTTTCATAAGAGTGCTAAGGCCAAATGCTAATCATAAAAAGTGTTATAATAATCAAATAGTCAAAATCGTATTTAACAGTAACAATCATCTCTGACACCGGCTCCATGTGTGCACATGTTTGAGTGGCTTAGTCCATGTTACTTAATTCGTTATTGACAGTTATTTTCTTTATCAGAAATTAATTCTAATCGTAAAGTTAATAATAATGATATATAGTACATTTCCCCCTAATTGTTGCTCACGTGTGTGTGTGTGGTGTGTGTGTGTGTGTGTGTGTGTGTGTGTGTGTGTGTGTGTGTGTGTGTGTGTGTGGAATGGCCCAGCGCTCACCTCTGTCACGTTTAATTGCTCGATTCACACTCACCATTTCTGCCTATTTCTTCCATGTTAAAAATACCGGAAGGACATTGGTGGGTGTCATCCTCGTTCTTTCCAATTCATCCTGTAAACACTAGGGGTCGCTGTTGCCCCGTTAACCCCAACAGACACCAAATTAAAGCAATAAGAAGTGTTTTAATCTTCTCTTTTCTATACATAGTGCCTTCAAGCACTCCAGCCACCATAAACAGGCAATTAAATCAGGAATTACAATAATAATAATAATAAACCCAATTCTTCTCTCCTCCACACCTCCCAGTAAGCTCTGTCACACACTACCTCCTCCCGACTCCGGCTCTCTTGCTGAGTCACCAGCAGTCCTTTATATAGTTCTTGACCCTGGTCAAATGGAGAACTTGACTTTTCTTCAGCCCGGAAGTACTTTGGAGCTTCTGTCCTCGTGACCTGGAAGTACTTCTGAGCTATGGATGAGGCACGACTTCTCCTGTCCCTTTACACACCTCTCTGACGGCATCCAACAGAGCTGAGCAACCGAACTCCAAGTCCCAGGATGCCTTGCTGGAATCCAGAGCACCAGTTACACTCCAGGGGAGCTGCCATCTAGCGTTTTGGGGGAGGCAGTGTCCAAAAGTACCTGCCTTTCCCCATCCCTCTATCCTTTGGGCGTCCCGGCTGGGCTGAGCTGCCGGCCGTCCATCACAGTCCGTATCTGCAGGCCTGTAAGGTCAAAAAAAGTCAAGTGACGGGATTAGTTTTTCCCAAACAGTAACAAGTAAAACAATCTTAGAGACGTAATTAGGCATTTTGCTTTCTTGGAGCGGCTACCCTAACTCTGTTTGTGATGATACTATCGTACAGTAGGTGTAGGCCCTTTTGGTCACGATTTGGGTTTATGTTAATTCTTTAGTTAAATTTTTGTACTTGGTGTGGTGTGTTTTGAGGTCAAGGATTTTATTATATATTAATTGCTTGAAATTCAGAGTGGTTTAGATGTTGTGTTTTGATTCAGACTCCATTTCAGGTCCTTAATCGCCGCCATTTTGAAATCCTGTCATTAAGTCCACTTCTTTGTGTTTCTAGGGGCGTGGCCTCTGAGGTTGTCACCTGTGCTTAACTGACGTGACGTGATTCAAGGGCGGTTGAGAAGACGTTTCCTTATTCCATCTACAGATAGCAAAACTCTCAGAAAGCCTCGTGCAGACACTACCAGCAGGGCACTTTGGGTTTTGACTTCTTACTTGCTGTCTCAACCCCGAGTTTGGTCTCTCATTTTGCTTCAGTTCCTGACCCCAAACCCCTTTTGTTATTGTTTGTTTGTTTTCCTGCACACATCGTCTGTCATTGTGCTCAAAATGTTTACCTGCCAGTTCACTGACAGAACACTCTCTAAAAGATTAGGCCTCGGACCTTTAGGAAGTTTTCTGGCATTTTAGAAGTTTGTAGGCCTGAATGAGAGCAACACTTGGAAAATGAACGTTCATTCTCTGCACGGCACGGAAAAGGAAATGAGACTTGACACGCAGTTAGAATCCGAGCTGTGGAGACATCAGCGGCTCAGAGAGGGAAGCTGCACTCACTACAGTACAGTAAGGGCTACTGCCTGAAGTTCACCTTCAGCTCCTGTTGTCATGTACCACCCAGGACTGGCCCCCCAGGCTAGAGTTAAAGTTTATGTTAATGTTACTATTGACAGTTATTGGCATTACTATTTTTGATTTTGTCCTATGTGCCTTCTGTTTTGTGGGTGGTTCCCCAAGATGAAGTGAGACCACCTGCTACCATCACCCACTGGGACTGAGAGGGTGAATAGAATATACAGAGATGAATGTGAAAGGTGCTATATTACTACATAACTAATCAAACACTATATCACCAAATAATAGATAGACAGATAGATGAAAGGCACTATATAAAAATAGTGTAGTTGGCAGGATTAGATGCTGGTATTTTCTTCAAACACTGATTGTTCTTAATTGATCCCAGAAGAGACATTCTCTCTCTCGGCACTCCCAGATGAAAGGCGCTATATAAGAGATTGGTGGATCATATTTGTCCCAAAGGGAGAGTTAACTTTTACAGAAGCTCAAGAAATCTGGGAAATTTAACAAACATCCCCAACTTTTGTGAATCCAGCAACACAACAAATAGTAAAAGAGGCCCAGGCCTCCAAATGAGCACATTAAACAGACCACCAGTATCCCACCAGTTTTGGACCTAATATTTGGCCTTACCCCAGGCAGCCTGGCCCCAAAATTGAATAACAGGTATCCTGTGGAAAAGGCCGATAAATGAGGGTGAATGCGTTTTAAAGCTGGAAGATTTAAAAATGCCTTTGAAGATGTGAGTGGAAACTATCAGACTCTGGTCCAAATGCAACCCAAAACAAAAATTCTTTATAATTTAAGATTTATATTAAATAACCTGAAAAAACGCAGAAACAATAGGGGAAAAAAGACGAATATAGAGACAGAAAGAAGCAGGAGGACCATCTCAGGGCTGAAGCAGCCATCACATGAACTGCTTCTTCTTAAGCAGACATGAGGTGGGGCCTGAGCTAAAGTGTCGGGTGGGCCGCCCCAGCTGGGGCTCAACAGATAGGACACGAAGAACACGATCAAAATGATTAGACATATATACATCAATAGATAAAACAGTATGCACTAAATCATTAATGTTTACAAAATAAATAATA
Organism: Erpetoichthys calabaricus; assembly: GCF_900747795.2. Taxonomy (NCBI): domain Eukaryota; kingdom Metazoa; phylum Chordata; class Cladistia; order Polypteriformes; family Polypteridae; genus Erpetoichthys; species Erpetoichthys calabaricus. The sequence goes on along the minus strand of NC_041409.2, from coordinate 100,932,832 downwards.
TTTTAAAATAATAATTGAAAATATAATATTTAATAAAGAGCATAAAGACTGAATAAAAAGTAAATACACTTGTGACAGGAATACAGCTGAAATGTAACAGCGTGTAGGGGAGAAGTGAAATTCTGGCTCGTCTGTTTTTTATTCTTTAAGCTTTGCTCGTCCTTTTGGGGTCTGGCAGTGTAGTTGGGCCCCCTCAGTGTCTCACCCATTTGGGCTGGCGTGAGCCCCTGGTACTCAGCAGCCCCCCATGCCGGCAGTGAAGTGAATGCTAACGACAAGCGTCAGAGCCTTATGAAATTCTCCATGTCATTAGCATTCATTGGCATGCGTCAGAGCGGCGACAATACATAAATAATGTCCTGCTTCACCGTCTTATTTTCAATTCCCTGATAATTAGCCTGGCACTTCCGTGAGAATTTGCATCATCAATCTTTTTTTTCCCATAAGTGAGCATTTTCAGACACCCAACTGCCAGTTATTCCTTTTTTTTCTTCACGAGACCTAAAAACAGGCTGCACGTCTGAATAAGCAGTGGCTCTGAGGTTTCACTACACCAAAGGTTTAATAAACATGAGCTGCCTCCTCTCAATTAAAGGGATCTATAGGGTGGCAGAGTGACACCGCGGCTCACACTGCCACCTCACATAGCTGTGACCCCTCTGTGATTGCCACCTGGGGTGCTGTCTGTGTGGCTGATGCATACGTGTGTGTGTGTGTGTGTGTGCATGTGTGTGTGTGTGTGTGTCTGTGCCACAGTGCCATTTACTGGACTGGCATTTCACTTAAGACCTCAGGATTGTGTCGCTCCCTGCTGGACGAGGCTGTGACAGCTGCATCTTTCATAGTCCTTTTATTGTGATTTAAGGGTTGTGGACATTAGGGGTCATCACAAAACCCACTCCCAGTACTCACCTGCAAGTTTCAGGTCCCAAACAACTCTCTTATTTGTCACTGTGCCTTGTGACAATGTTCTGGACCATACCATTAAATTAGAAATGACCCGCTTGGTAATCACGATGGCTCTGTTCTCCCAAGGTAAGCATTGCTCAGCTCGGCTCTCGACTTTGACTTTGACCCGGCTGGACTCTAAAGTCCTTCTGGTGCATCGTCAGCAAATGAATGGCCTCCTTATGTGTGCCACAGTGCCATTTACTGGACTGGCAAGGCCATTTATGACCTTCTGAATTTATTGCTGCTTCCTGGACAACACGGTTTTGATTGATATTGTTGTGATTTAAGGGTTGTGGACATTAGGGGGCATCCTGTGCCCCACACCCTGGACTCACCTGCAAGAAACCCAAGTTTCAGGTCCCAAATGACTCTCTCTTATTTGTCACCGTGCCTTGTGACAAGGTTCTGGACCATACCATTAAATTAGAAATGACCCGCTTGGTAATCACGATGGCTCTGTTCTCCCAAGGTAAGCGTTCCTCAGCTCGGCTCCCGACTTTGACTTTGACCCAGCCGGACTCTGAAGTCCTTCTGGTGCATCATCAGCAAATGAATAACAACAATAACAACAACAACACCATTTATTTCTATTGCACGTTTCCATACAAATGATGGAGCTCAAAGTGCTTTACAAAATGAAGAAAGAAAAAATAAAAATATAAAAATAAGATTAAGCAATACTAATTAACTCTTTTAGGGTTAATTATTTTTTGTTCCTTTTGTTTCCAAAAAAATCTCAGTTTTCCAAAAAGCACACAAAGCAAAGGTTTCACGCATAAATCAACATAAACCTCTTATTTATAACTAATGTCACTCTGTTTTATGTTCCAGGAGCCCCAACGGTAGGCGTATTCACATATTTATTACATACGTGTTTGTCCCGTCACTCATAAACTGAAAGGGACTTTCTGGTAAATGAAAAAACATCTTGAAGTAGTCGAGGGGCTGCTAATCCGTGGTGCCCACCAGCAGGCCGAGTCGTTTGGTTGGTGAAGTGCAGTTGCCAGCTTGTCTCCCGCAGATCGATGTCTGCGTAGTCTTCCCAGGGCGAATGTTTTCGTTGGCACGTCAGCTGCACGAGCGTATCCAGCACTACGATCAGCTGATGCAGGCACCTGACTTTCGTTTTCCATCTCCAGATCACTTGTATCAAAATCAGAGTTCGATAAATCAGAGTCCGATAATACGCAAAAAACAAAATAAGAAATAATACACACAGAGTATTTTGCTTTGTACATTTTCTTCGCTCTCTCGCCCGATGTCGATGCCATTCTAGACGTTGCTTACTCTGCGCTACTGACACACACGCAGGGTTTCGACGTCAAGTCAAGGAGTCTAACAGTCCTCCGAGCAAAGAGGGTCTCCCTATAGCATAATGGTGAGATTTATCAACATTTACAGCTTTCTTTCGCCTTCTGACCCTGATGCCCACCCTCAACCCCTTGTGTCGACAAAAGTTGACATCTGCCTTAAAAGAGTTAACAAAGAATAAAGTAAGGTCCGATGGCCAGGAGGACAGAAAAAAAAAAAATCTGCAGGGGTTCCAAGGCCACGAGACCACCCAGCCCCCCTAACATTAATGATTTCAATCAATCCTCCTGGTTTTTAGGCTTCACATGGAAAAATTAGATGATGATGGTCATGTGGACCTCTGGCCTTCAATCCATCAACATTGCCCTGATCAGGTGGTGTGGGTGTAGATCGCCAACACAGAAAAACCGTAAAAGGAACAGCACAGAAAGTAGGGGTTGGTATGGATTGCGGAGCCACCATGAAGGATAACGATAATTCAATGCATATGCAGAAGATCAGGATTACACTAAAATGAAGCTCTGAGAAAGCCATGTTACACTAACGGGTTTTTAACAAATTGAGGAGGTCTGAGTCTTCAAGAACAAGTCCATTAAAATGAATGGAAAAGGAGTTAATTAGCAGCGAAAACTGGTCACCAATTAAGAAAAGAATTAGAATGAAAACCTGCAGCCACTGCGACCCTCCAGGACTGGAGTTTGAGACCACTGGGCTAGAGGAACCCTCGAATACCGTAATTCTGAATTGCTATTTTATGATCAAAAAGATCAGAATCAGAGTGATAAATAATCACTGAAATTTTAGAGAAGAGTTTGGGTGGCTTGGTTCTTAGGGGTGCAAAACCGACTGACGTTCTCGTCTGAATTTTTCCATTCATTCAGACCATTTTTGCAGAGATCGCTTTTCACTTCAACATTAGAGAATCTCTTTTCTGTTGATCATCATCAAAAAAGACAATTTAAATCCACCGATTTCAGTAACAGAACAGGAAAACGGGAAAACTTCCAAGAAGAATGCAGAGGCCTACACAGGCCTACAAATGTGCCAAGGGTGTCGAGCACAAATCTTGAAATTCTACCACGGGAAATGTTTAGCACCCCACTGTCCATAATATTCTGATTTTTCAGACTCCATTTCATGTGGCACTCCATGAACGGTTCATCATCATCATCATCATCATCATCATCATCAGACCTCAAGGCCTCAGGGTGCAGATCGGCGCCTTATGTGGGGAGGAAAGTTTTCAGCATTTGCTGAGGTCGTTGTTGCCAGTCTCAGTGTTTTGAAAGTTTTAGAAGTGACTGAAATAGAAATGTAATGAGTTTGCTAAATTTGCAGATGACACTAAATTAGGTGGATTAGTCAGCAGAATCACTGCAGATGGAGCTGGACGGCGTTCAGAGTTTTGTGAGATGTGTGACAAAAGAGAGCTTAAATGTTAATAAATATAAAGCCTCACGAGGTAAAAATATGAAATATTATCACACAGCCGGCAGTCTGCAGTGATAAAGTGGGCTTTATGAGAAACACGTGAAGGTCTAAGTCGGCTTGTCACAGACCATGATCTAGTAATCACTACTGACTGAAAAAGACACAATCACGATGAAGACTTCACTGAGACCCTCCATGAGAACAACGGAAAGAAATGTGAGGAGAACCAACCATTAACCTCAACAACCTCGTCCATCCCATTCACTGAGATCCTTCATGGGAACAATAGGAAAATGTGTGAGGAGAACAAGCCGTCAAGCCCAACAAGCTCATCCATCCTCTTCATCAAGGTTCTCCTTCAGAAGATTAGAGCAATTGTGATGAGAACAGGACACCAGGCCAACCTGCTCATCCACCCAATTCACTGCCATTCTTCAAGAGAGCATTACAAGAAATTGTGAGTAGAACGAGCCACTAAGCCCAACAAGCTCATCCACCTTCTTCATCAAGGTTCTCCTTTAGAACATTAGAATGACTGTAATGAGAACAGGCCACCCAGAACATCAAGCTTTCATCCTATTCCCCGAGATTCTCTATGAGAACATCCAAAAAAACGTCGTGAACAAACCATCAAGCTCAACAAGCTCATCCATCTCAGTCATCAAACATTGTCCCTTAGAACATCAGAACATTTATGAGGAGAAAAGGCCGTCCAAAACAACAAGTTTGTTTACTCTAGTCACTACAGTTCTCCATAAGAACATTAGGCAAACATTTTAGGTGAACAAGCCATCACACCCAACAAGCTCATTCATCTTACTCATCAAGATTCCCCTTTAGAAGATTAGAACAATTGTGACAAAAATGGGCCATCCAGGCCAATACACTCATCCACTAATTCACTGCCATTCTCCATGAGAGTATTACAAGAAATTGTGAGGAGAATAAGACATCAAGAACAAAAAAAACTAATCCATCCTCTTCATCGAGGTTCTCCTTTAGGAAATTGGAATGATTGTGATGAGGACTGGCCACCCAGTCCAATAAGCGTCTCCACCCTAATTCACTGAGATACTCCCTTCGAACAATAGAACAATTATGACGAGAAAAAGCACATTCACAACAACAAGCACATTCACCCTGTTCACTCTTAGAATGTTAGAAAAAACAACTAGGAGAACAAGCCACCAAGCTCAACAAGCTTGTCCATCTTATTCATCATCAAGATTCTCTCTTATAAGACTAAACCAAATATGATGAGGACTGGCCATCCAGTCCAACAAGCGTGTCCAACCTTTTCACTGAGATTCTCCATGAGAACATTACAAAAAGTTAGAAGAACAAGCCATCAAGTTCAACAAGCTTGTCCATCTCACTCATCAAGATTGTCCCTTAGAACATTAGAACATTTATGAGGAGAAAAGACCATCCAAAACAACAAGTTTGTTTACTCTAGTCACTATGGTTATCCATAAGAACATTAGGCAAACATTTTAGGAGAAGAAGCCATCAGACCCAACAAGCTTGTCCATCTTATTCATCAAGATTCCCCTTTAGAAGATTAGAACAATTATGACAAGAACAGGCCATCCAGGCCAACATGAGCATCCACCCAATTCACTGCCATTCTCCATGAGAATATTACAAGAAATTCTGAGGAGAATAAGATATCAAGTCCAACAAGCTCATCCACCCTCTTCATCGAGGTTCTCCTTTAGGAGATTGGAACGATTGTGTTGAGGACTAGCCACCCAGTCCAATAAGGGTCTCTAGCCTATTCACTGAGATACTCCCTTCAAACATTAGAACAATTATGACGAGAAAAAGCACATTCACCCTGTTCACTCTTAGAACATTAGAAAAAACAACTAGGAAAACAAGCCACCAAACTCAACAAGCTCGTCCATCTTATTCATCATCAAGATTCTCTCTTATAAGATTAAACCAAAAATGATGCGGACTGGCCATCCAGTCCAACAAGCGTGTCCAAACTTTTCACTGAGATTCTCCATGAGAACATTACAAAACATTAGGAGAACAAGCCATCAAGTTCAACAAGCTTGTCCATCTCACTCATCAAGATTGTCCCTTAGAACATTAGAACATTTATGAGGAGAAAAGACCATCCAAAACAACAAGTTTGTTTACTCTAGTCACTATGGTTCTCCATAAGAACATTAAACAAACATTTTAGGAAAAGGAGCCATCAGACCCAACAAACTTGTCCATCTTATTCATCAAGATTCCTCTTTAGAAGATTACAACAATTGTGACAAGAACAGGCCATCCAGGCCAATATGAGCATCCACCCAATTCACTGCCATCCTCCATGAGATCATTACAAAAATTTCTGAGGAGAACAAGCCATCAAGCCTAAAAATCTCATCTATCTTCTTCATCGAGATTCTCTTTTTGACGATTAGAGCAATTGTAATGATGAAACATGCCACCTAGTCCAACAAGCGTCTCCACCCCATTCACTGAGATACTCCTTTAGAACATTTGAACATTTATGACGAGAAAAAGCCACCCACAAACAACAAGCGTGGTCACCCTGTCCACAGAAACTCTCCATGAGAACATTATAAAAACAAATTTAGGAGAAGAAGCCATCAGACCCAACAAGCTCGTCCATCTTATTCATCAAGATTACCCTTTAGAAGATTAGAACAATTGTGACAAGAAGAGACCATCAACGCCAACATACTCATCCACCCAATTCACTACCACTCTCCTTGAGAACATTACAAGAAATTGTGAGGAGAACAAGCCATCAGGCACAACAAGCTCATCCATCCTCTTCATCAAGATTCTCCCTTAGAACATTAGAACGATTGTGATGAGAACGGGCCACCCAAGACATCAAGCTCTTCCAAACTACTCACTGAGATTCTCTATGAGAACATCCAAAAAAAATTTGAGCACAAGCCATCAAACCCAACAAGCTCATCCATCTTCTTCGTTAAGATTCTCCTTTAGAAGATTAGAGCAATTGCGATGTGAACAGGCCATCTTGTCACTTCTATTAATCCATCGTTCATCCGGACTGAACAGAACAAGTGCTTGAGGGTGCAAATCAGGAAACAATTCCGACCTTAAAGAACACAACCATCTTGGCTTAAACAGATCAGAGGCTCTAGGCTTTGGAGCTCCACTCTCAGGCAAGCTTGGGTTCAAATGAGACACCTCCTTCCCGTGGGCACCCAGGGCTTTTAGGGCTCTAGTCAGAATGGGCGGATTCAGTTGCCCTCAATGGGCATCTCCTCGGCAATGTGGATGAGAGAAGAAATGATGCCGTGATCCACAGTGCCCTCTCTCTTCCCGGCGGGGTATCACATGCCTCTGATGAGCCCAGGAGGTGATCCTGTGACAGCATGCGTGGCGCACTGTTCGGATCCAGGACTTGTGTTTGGGGTTTGGAGCTCTGAGACGCCCTCTACAGGCCACACCACACATCAGCCTGAGTAATTTAAATTCAGAATCACATCTAATGTGGGCGCCTTAGGAGTAGCACTCCTGAGTGGGATGCCAGTCTCCTGCCAGGCACGCCAGCGCATACCCCCATCCTCACTGCAGTCCACTTTAGAGCTGCCAATTATGCTTAACCTGCGTGTCTTTAGGATGTGGGAGGAAAACTGCCAGCAGTTCTGCACAACTCAATGCCTGCGTCCCTGACCCTGACTTTTGTATGAAACACAAAGCCGCTTTATGCATGGCTTAACTGCAGAACTGTCAAGTCGCTTTTTTATTTTATTTTATTTTATTTTTCATTGTCTCACTCAGCAGCTGAACAGTTTTCCCTAAGCTGAGGCCTTCAACGTCAAATGCGTGTATAAAAGAAACGCACAAACAGCCTGCAGTTCTGTGAAAATGGAGGATCCGGGGTTTAATTATTTGCAAACCAAAGTCACCACAAGTGTTATCAAAGTAAATAATTAAAACGATCGAGACGAGTTAAATAACTGCATACAAATAGATAGAAGCCCACCCGTTTTCTGGCCCATGCAGCCAATCAATTACATTCACGGGGAAGCAGAAGCTGCTCAAACTGGAACCCCACAGCCAGATACTGGGAGGAACACCACACGAAACTATGGGGGAAGGGGACACGAAGACTCGGCATGAAACAGCTGTGAGAGAAAGGCAGAGGGGGGGCTTTGGGGGTCCTTAAAGTGCAAGGGGCCCCAATGAGATGCTTCAGGACAATGGCAAGGCCTCAGTATTGCTGCCCTGTGCTGGGCTCCTGTGATGCATGTCCACCCACCTTAATAAGAGGACAAGCGTCCCTGTGTGTGTCTGTGTGTGTCTGTCCGTCTGTTTGCTTTGTCTCTGTTATATGCCATTTGGTATGGGTAGCCAAGATGGCGGATTCAGCACTAAGAAAGGAAAGATTGGACCTTGAGATTAAAACATTTATGGAACCCTACACTAGAACTTCTACATCTATAAGTCACACACACACACACACACACACACACACACACACACACACACACACACACACACTATTACTGTTCTGTGCTGGGCTCCCATAATGTACCTCCAGCCACCTTAATAAGAGGACAAGCGTCCCTGTGTGTGTCCGTCCATCTGTTTGCTATGTCTCTGTTATATGCCATTTGGTATGGGCAGCCGAGATGGCGGATTCACACATACAGTCCTGTGAGGAGTGAAGTGTCTTTGTCTTCATTTATTCCTGGATATTTTGGCTCTGTTTTTTTGGTGTTTTGTTTCTGGATATCGTATTGTGGCTTTGGTTTATTAGGATTGCCTTTGAGGAGACTCCATTTTGGCCTCTTTTGCTCAGTGGACATTTTCCTTGTGCTTTTCTGATTTTTGTTAATAAATCCTTCCTTTTTATATATAAAGTTCATTTTGATGCCCAAGCCAAGGTTTATGGTGACCCTCTTTCTTGTGGGGTCTTTTGACATATTTTTAGGAATCTTCAGTTTCCTCTGAAGGCTAAAACCCCAATTGGGCCTGCAAGGCCTGAGGCAGGTCACCGGGGCTGGGATTTGGCCCCATTAGGGTGAGGCTTCTCCAGGCAAGCAAAGGGGGCCTAGGCCTGGTCAGTAAAGCCAGTCAGTGAAGCCTTTTGGGGGTCTAACACCCCTGACTTGCCATGTCTGGGACGCCAAATCACAACCATTTATGGCAAACATCTTTAGAATGAACAAGAAGAAAATGTAGAAAGAAAAAATTATTTTAAATGAACATTTCATAAAACATGGCTGTGCTAGGATGAGCTCAAGCCTTCAGTGACCCAGAATTGAGAAAGTGGGTTCAAGTCATGGATGGCTGATAAACCAGTAAAAACATAATTCAAAAATATAATAAATATCTCCATAATAAAATTGGCATGCCTGCAGTTAGCAGGTGAAAATTCTATACAGACCCACCATCTTAGCAGTAACCCTCAGTGAGATCCACGGACCACTGAGAGTACTGGTGGTCACGACTCCTTCATGATAGGAACGTGAGCCACTGATGAAGTTCACCCAGAATTAAATGTGTGATCTTTGAGGGGTGTAGGGTGGGGGCCGCAGGAATCACGTAGAGCTGCACTGTGGGTGGGGAGGATCAGCTAGCAAGTTGAAGGTAAGACCAAAAAATAGTGCCGTTAGTTACTAATTATTAGTTTATTAGAGTGGGCATCGCGTGTCCCTGTGGATATCGAGAACCGACGCATTGTTATCAGCATTTACTTATTTCACTGATGTCTTCATTCAAGGCGACTTACAGCATTTGAGATACAAGGGGCAGCAATTGCTTTTCTTTGGTTTTTCCAGTTGGAGAAAAAGCAGGTCAAGTGACTTGATCAGGGTCACACAGTGGTGTCAGTAGTGGGATTTGAACCGACAGCCTCAGGGTTTCAAGTCCAAAGCTTTAACCGCTGCTGCCACACTATAATACAGTGCAGTGCCTATCTATCTATCTATCTATCTATCTATCTATCTATCTATCTATCTATCTATCTATCTATCTATCTATCTATCTATCTATCTCTTATAGTGCCTTTCACATCTATCTATCTATCTATCTATCTTTCTATCTATCTATCTATCTATCTATCTATCTATCTATCTAATCCTGCTATCTATCTATCTATCTATCTATCTATCTATCTATCTATCTATCTATCTATCTATCTATCTATCTTATAGTGCCTTACACATCTATCTATCTATCTATCTATCTATCTATCTATCTATCTATCTATCTATCTATCTATCTTATAGTGCCTTTCACATCTATCTATCTATCTATCTATCTATCTATCTATCTATCTATCTATCTATCTATCTATCTATCTTATAGTGCCTTACACATCTATCTATCTATCTATCTATCTATCTATCTATCTATCTATCTATCTATCTATCTATCTATCTATCTTATAGTGCCTTTCACATCTATCTATCTATCTATCTATCTTATAGTGCCTTTCACATCTATCTATCTATCTATCTATCTATCTATCTATCTATCTATCTATCTATCTATCTAATCCTGCCAACTATGCTATCTATCTATCTATCTATCTATCTATCTATCTATCTATCTATTTTTCTATCTATCTATCTACCTAATCCTGCCAACTAGCTATCTATCTATCTATCTATCTATCTATCTATCTATCTATCTATCTATCTATCTATCTATCTATCTATCTATCTATCTATCTAATCCTGCCAACTAGCTATCTATCTATCTATCTATCTATCTATCTATCTATCTATCTATCTATCTATCTATCTATCTATCTATCATTTACTGATGTAGCATTTTTCACACCTACCTATCTCACAGTAATTAAGCTCCTTTCCCATCCCTGTCACTTACCTTTCTTTCTACCTATTATTATTATTAATTTTATTATTATTTATTGTGCTGACTCCTTTATACAAATGAGATACAAGTCGTTAGATTTCTTTTGTGTTTTATGATCAGAGCACAGGCAGGTGAAGTGATGGTTACACAGGTGTCAGTGGTGGGATTTGAACCTACAAGTCTAAAGTCTTTACCACTATGCCACACTGCCTGCCCAAAGAAATTCACATTATACCCACACCAGGACTCGAACCAACACAGCAAGTAGTCTCCTTATGCCACCGTGGATGTGTCTAGTAGGTTCTGTCTGTCTATCTCAATGTCTAGTATTGTCCACACCTACCTATTACATGGTGATATTACACCGTTCACATCCATGTACAAGTATACTGTATCTCAGTCTAGGTATTATTATACCAAAGGTGACATTTGAGACACAATTGGTTACACTTCTTTTTCTTTTGCCTATATAAGCACAGGCAGGTCATAGACTGTCAGTAGTGGGATTTGAAGTCCACGATCTTAACCACTGCGCCACACTGCCCGCATTAAAACAAAAGTTATCATTCGGTATTATAAATAAATAAACAAATAAATAAATAACAAGTATGGCCAAAGTTTAATGTCCCTGCAGAAACTGATATTACTAAGGTTTGGTTTTCAGTGAGGTGAGAGAGCAGACGGGAAGGCCGTCCATCTGAGCAGCTTGCGTGTGCCGCTCGGCGCCGCCTCGTGTTTCGTGAGGTGAAGACGAACTCGAGAGCAACGCGCCGGCAAAGAGAAGCTGCAATCCTCACTAGGACTTCGCGAGGAGAGAATAACACGCACCGCGTAACTTGGGCTCACTCCTGTATTTACAACCTGCCGGTCCCCGGCGGAGCCTCAGAAGACGACGTGACACCTCGGGAGCCTCTCATTACCGAAGGGCGGCCGACTTACGCAACATGAGGACGAAGTTTCTGTCAGCCCGCTAAAATGAAAAGTTCGGGCTTGCTTGAGGCAATCATAGCTTTAATAAAACATTGCTTTATTATTATTATTATTATTTTTTTTTTTTTCAAGACAAAGCTCCAACTGTTAAAAAAAATAAATGTAAAGCGTTACAAATTGTGCGGCGTCAGAAGGCGCTACGCTGACAGGCAGTGCTGACAATAAACGAGTTTGGTAGCGATAATAGTTTAAATATTTTATTGATATAATTTTCGTTCGTAGAACTAAAACGAATGGGAGCAGTGATGGCCATATTATGATTACTAATGAGGTTTGCAGGAGAAGCCGCAGTTGGGAGCAGTTATTAATTTTATTACTAGTAATATTAGCGATCTTATTAGCATCACAGGTTCATAGGATGATTATTTTCACTTGAACAGAATGGTAGCATTAAGTGTGTTAAACATGATATTGTCAGCAGTATAACTGTAATTAATTTCCTCAACAGTATGAGGATTAACAACATTAGTAATATTATTGTTACTAGACTTAGTGAACTATTAACAGCAAAAGTCGTTGAATTGTATTATTAGTGTGAAAACAGAACTCACTGCCATTAGCAGCATTAGGTTTAATATTACTGGTAGCAGCTGTAGTGGCACCAGAGTTATTAAGAGCAATAGAACTAGAAGTTTTATTATTATTATTATTAGTAGTAGTAGTAGTAGTAGTAGTATTCATTCATTCATTCCTTCCTTCATTCATTCATTTTCAAACCCACTTAATCCAGTTCAGTGTGACAGGGTCCAGAGTCTGTCCCAGCTGCATTGGATACCAGAGCAGCTGCCAGTCCACCACGGTGCCCATGCAGTCCTAAGTCACCAATTCACTACCAAGTGGAGGTAAAACAGGAGGAGGTGGTGGAAAGGACATCATCCAAGGATGGACCTAAAAACCCACAGCACTGCCCCTCCACCAGTTACACACAGCTGTTCTTATGTTGGCACGTGTGCCAGTCGAGGGACCTGAAGCCCAGTAACATGGAAGAGGAAGACCACCCTTCCAATTTTCCTGTCGTGTATGACTTGCTGTTGCACTTGGAGGGACATATCACTCAGTCTGTGCAATGGGCTTCACTGTGAGAGCAGCTCAACGCGATTCCTCTCCTGTCGGCTATGTATACCACCTGCCCGCGTAGCGTTTCTGTTCCTGTCAGGTAGGACAAATCAGCAGGGAGCCACTTGCTAGGAGAAGAAGTCAAAGCTCAGCTATGTGGGTGATGGAGCCCACGCCACCAGTCCTTGGGTCAGGCTGTGCGTTGCACGTGACAAGCATATGATCAAGATGGAGGTCAGGGTCGTAGGACACAAGGGTTAGGGTTTGACAGACAGACAGACAGACAACCTGCAGTGTGTGATTTGAGTGGAAACACAACTGATACGAATATTAGGGTTAGGATTAGGGGTGCTATTATTATTTTTATGATGATGATGATGATGATGATTAGTGGTAGTAGTAGTACAAATACTGTAATAACAATAGTAACAAATATTACTGTTATTATTTTTATCATAATTTATTATTATTGTTATGATGATGATGATGATTATTACTATTAGTGGTAGTATCAGTACAGGTAATAGCAATAGCAGTAGTAACGATACCACTGTTATTATTTTGATGATGATGATGATGATGATTATTAGTGGTAGTAGTAGTAGTAGTACAAATAATGTAATAGCAATAGCAACAATATCACTGTTATTATTTTTAGAATAATTATTATTTTTATAATGATAATTATTATGATCATTTTTACTATTATTATTATTATTATTAGTGGTAGCAGTAGTAATAGTACAAGTAAGAGCAATAGAAGTAGTAACACTATCCCTGTTATTATATTTATAATAATTTATTACCCCATGACCCTGTAGTTAGGATATAGCGGGTTGGTAATTGATGGATGGATAATTTATTATTACTTTTATGATGATGATGATGATGATGATGATGATTAGTGGTAGCAGTAGTAATAGTACAAGTAATCCCAATAGCAGCAGTAACACTATCCCTGTTATTATTTTTATAATAATTTATTACTATTTTTATGATGCTGATTCTTTCTTCCCTATCATTATCACAGCAGCAGTCGTAGTCGTCGTCTCAGCGGTCCGTGTTGAAGGTGAAGTCCACTTTGGCGCTCATTTCGCTTGAGTTGGACGCCCAGCTTTGCCCGCTCAGACAGGTGTGGACAGGCGGGGGGCTGGCAGTGTTTAGGTTGTCTCTCCATCCCTCCGTCTCTCTCAGTTTCAGCTCCGCTCCCCCTTTGTTCCTCACGATATCCACAGGCCATGCTTTGGAGGTGGACGAGGGCCCGGAGTCCACTGAAGGCTTTCTGCCCAGTATGGTGGCAGCGTTTAATGACAACAAAGTGTGGCTTGAGACATTCCCAGTAGTCAGACAAGTGCCAGGCCTGAAGGAGGAGCTATCGATGCCAACACTAAGCGAGTCCATGCCGCCCGTCATTCTGATGATTTCAGCCCCTGGTCCATAACAGAGTGTAGAGTGGCCGGGTTTAATCATAGCAAACAAGAAGAAGAAACAAACTGATGAAGGTTGAAAGAGTACAGCTGTGACCGCAGACACACCACGCGCTGACCTGTGTGCCAGGATAAAGCTGGACATGCAGCCCCCACCAAATTAGGACAGCAGTGCAGACAGTGATATTTCTGTAATCCTTGCAGGCTCCCACAGCTCCAGTAGTCTGGGCTCAAATCCCTGTGTGTGTTTGGGGTCTGCGTGTTCTCCACGTGTCCTCCGACCCATGACAGTCCGCAGTGCTCCACTTCACCGCCATCATTTAACACAGCACTCACGGTATGGCCGCCACTGCGCAACTGCATTGTTTTTATCTCCATTTGGTCCGCTTGGTAAACGAGACCCCCGAGACCCCAGGCCCTTCACCCACCTCTCCACCTTTAAGGCTTTAATTCACACCTCGACTGCATTACACTCACTTCAAACCATTCCAGGGGGCAGCAAAATCCACACCAATGTCATCTATAAACAGCAAAGATGAACCTGAGGTCCCAAAGTGGACTCCCATCAAGCCTCGGCTGAACCTCAAAACTGCAAACAGGAGAGGACACAAGATGGGGTCCTAAGGCCATCACAAGCAGATCTGACCTAATCCCAGCAATGTGGATACAACCGCAGAGCCTGAGACCCCCCCACCCTGTCTGTGGCTTTGTATGGCTCAGTCGACGTTTGTCACTTGGGTCTGGTTTTGTGTCTTGGTCAGGGTCACAGTGTCTCTGTTCTGAGTATCATGCTCCTTATGGGGGCTTCACATGTCCTCCCCAGGAAGGGAAATCCACACCTGAGAACACTGTCATCGGAGCGCACCGTCCGCCTGTTGGCCGAGGATAACAGCTGACAATGTGGGGCTTCCAGGTTCATCCACCACACCAGGGTGACCGTGCTAATAGGACACCATCGTTAGTAGTAGTCGCAGTCACATTAGTTGTACTGTCACGTGTATGGAGTGCACAGAAATTCCAGCAAGCAACATGTCACCATCATGAGAAGAGACTGCAATAGAATACTGAGCTTCATTTTAATGTGCTGAAGTTAAACAAAATGGGAACAGTAACAATACAGGACATCTGACCAATGAGAGGTGGGTGTTCAATCCCTGAAGGACGTTTGTTTCGCCAAATAACTCCATCGTCCCAACGTCTCCTCTCATGTCCTGTTGAACAACCGTCCAGGTGTCCTCTGCTTCTCCACTCCACGTTTAGGTGCTGGTCGCCTTCATATCTGCTTTCGAGTATCCAGTGATCACCCGTCAAATTTCAAAAATCATCAAGTCCAATTCAGGACTAAGAAGAAGAAGAAGAAAAGTCAAAATAATATTAACAACTTGGAAATGTTCAAATCTCCTTAAACAAATAGTAAAAGAGCCCAATTCCAGGTTGGAAATATTGTTATTATTATTATTGTTGTTATTATTATTAATAATAATAATAATACACTACTATTACTACTATTAATAGATTTAATAAGGTTTGAAGATCTATTATTATTATCATAACTATTATTCCTATCCTTGATTAAATTATTATTATAATTTAATAAAATAATTATAATAAAAATATTATTTTATTATATTAATAATAATAATAAAAATAATGCTTTTTCATTTTGAAGAAAAGCAAGTTTACAAATTAATTACTAGTATTATTAATGTATTTTATTTTTATTGCACCTTACCAATGCTCAAATTACTTAATAATTAAAATACAATAATTTTAAAATCCACTTAGCTATATTCGGGTTTATTATTATTATTATTATTATTATTATTATTATTATTATTATTATTATTATTATAACCCATCCATTTTCAAGATCATTATGTCAAAAAATAATTATGATAATAACTAATAGACTTTCAAAACTTCGTAATTCTATTACTATTAGTAGTACAGTAGTAGCAGTAGTTGTATTAGAATTTTTAAAATTATTATTATTAATAGTTTGTTTTCTTTTGGCCGTAAATTGGAAAAAGCAACTTTGAAAAATAATTACTGATATTAGTAATACATTTTAATTATATAGCGCCTTTCCAGTGCTCAAAGTACTTAATAATAATAATAAATTAATTTTAAAATCCACTTAGCCATATTCAGGTTTAGGGATAATAATACTACTAATAAGAAGAAGAAGAATTAATAATAGTAATACATTGTGAAAATGTGAATGTGAAAATATGTGTTGTGACCTTTTTTAACCCTAACCCTGTATATAGCTACGTGGATTTTAAAATTACTCTATTATTATTATTATTATTATTATTATTATTATTATTATTATTATTATTATCCCTAAACCTGAATATGGCTAAGTGGATTTTAAAATTAATGTATTATTATTATTTTTTTTTTTTTTTTTTTTTTTCCTGAGTTATAACTATTTTTAAATTCCAACCCTGATTATGGTGATGTGGATTTTAAACTTCTTTCTTTCTTTCTTTCTTTCTTTCTTTCTTTCTTTCTTTCTTTCCGTGCCCATGTGGTCCGACGGCGGGGCCGCGCGCTGCTCTTCTCCTGGCCCGAGGCGCTCGCTCTCTCTCTCCACCGCCCGCTCTTCCATTCCTTCGTTCCGTTCGTTTTTCTTTTCGTCTGTAATGAGCCCACCGTAGACAGCCCCCGCTTTGAGATCGCGACATGCGTGACCGCTGGTGGTCTTTTGCGTTTTCTGCTTGTCCTGTCGCAGTAAACCCCCCAGTCCCACCTCAGCCCCCCAAGGTGTGGTCGGCGGCTTTTTCTCTTAGCTCGTCCTGCGCTGACATCTACTGGCCGCTGCTCATTTCGCGCTCGCTGCTTTTCTCTTCAATGATCGCCACTTCGTGGCTGGTCTCGTTTAGTGAGGTCTGTGGCGCCCCCTATTGTCACATCCAGGTTATCAATGACACACGATTATCCTTCATCTGAGGAGCACACCTCTATGTGGGCGCTCAGCTGTTTTTCACCCGATCTTCTTTCCTTGGCACATCCTCTGACTTTAGCAGGCATGGTGAGGGCAGTCAGACTCTACAGGCCGATCTCTCATTTCTTTTATATACCCAATACACAGACAAACCGAGACACCCCTAGAAAGACCATCTGTGGGGGGTTTAAAAGGGCCCCTTTAGACCTGGAAGTCAGAAGGAATGGCGTTGGCAAGAGTGCCCCCTGGTGGGATGAAGAAAAGGCTGAAAACAGGAGAAAGAAGAATGGCAGGAGCAGCAAGTGGGACATGTGAACAGTCAAGCTGGTGGGCCGGGCACCCGAGCTGGCAGCCTACCAGAAGGGCAGCATGCCCCTCATAGTCTGCAGCCTTGAGTTCTTCTGTGATTCTTGTGCAATTCTGTAATAACCATATCAACCAATAACAATCCTCCTTTTAGATATACAGTACTATATTATATATTTATATACACAGAATTATGTTTGTTTTGCTCTGTTTCTTGGTCTCCCTGCCTGTTTTGTCTGGGGGATCTGCTCAGGAGCTCCCCCTTCAGGCTATGCTCTACACATATAAACTATACATTAGAGGTATCAAGAATCCACTTTTGGGGACTTTGAAACTGGTCGGGACTGTCACAGATCTTTTTGGGATGAGCTCCTCTGTCTGACAACCTAGGAAGTTCTACAAAACTGTTGGCAGTCAGGACAGAATGTTCTGGAATCTTCTAGTAGCACAGGGCAGGATGAGAGCTGGGATGGTGGGCATTTAGAAAACGATTTAAGACATGGACTCTGATTTTTTTGCCATTGTTTAACATTTTTATATTAACGACTTTGCTCCTTCGATTGCACGGATGGACTCCAGCTGCCCAACCCAGGATAAGTGGGATAGGAAAATGGAAGGATGGATGGAGGATGGATGGATGGATGGATGGATGGATGGATGGATGGATGGATGGATGGATGGATGGATAGTACATACAGAAAAATGGTGTGCTTTGCTCTCAGGACAGTTCAGTCCATGCAGTAGTCAATACTGGTATAATATGACTGGCACAGTGCTGGGCTCTGCTGCCTCCAGGGCTCTGGGTTTGAATTCCAGCCCCATTACTGTCCATGACGAGCCAACATGTTCTGGCTGTGCTGGAAATGAAAACCACAGCATCTTCCAGAAAATCTCAGCAGTCCCAAGAAGACCAAGAAAACGGCACAAAGACTGTGACGAGAGACTTAAGTGGTCTGATCGGGGTGCTGATGGTGGAGACTCAACTGGTAGCCTCAATGTTTCGGCCACTAGAGGGCCACACTGCCCATACAACGGAATGAAGTTAAACCGTACGAGCCTGACGGAGAAATGGTGCCTGGTTTAAGGTGGGGGTTCAAACCACTAAGCTACACTGGTGCCAAAGATGAGATTTGAAACGAGGAGGAGAGATAAGCACTGCGCCACCATGCCACCCTCTACTAATAACGAGTAATTAAAATAAAATCACAAAATAAAAACAGAACGCAAATTGAAATAGTCTATCATTTTTGAAGGGGCTTAAGTCAGTTTCTCAATAAATATTGATATATAAGCACTAAATCAGAATATTATTGGTGGATAGAAAGACTTGGACTTCTGTGCTCATCACTGATTGTCCATAACGAACACCATGTTCAAGCATAGGGGTGTTCATATGTGCACTTGGCACCAGGACACCCTAGGCCTCAGTTCGATGATCGACTTTATGGTCGTGTCGTCGGACTTGCGGTCACATGTCTTGGACACTCGGGTGAAAAGAGGGGCGGAGCTGTCAACGGATGACCACCTGGTGGTGAGTTGGCTCCGATGGTGGGGGAGGATACCGGTCAGGCCTGGTAGGCCCAAACGTGTTGTGAGGGTCTGCTGGGAACGTCTGGCAGAGCCCCCTGTCAGAAGTAGCTTCAACTCTCACCTCCGGTAGAACTTCAACCACATCCCGAGGGAGGTGGGGGACATTGAGTCCAAATGGGCCATGTTCCGTGCCTCTATTGTTGAGGTAGCTGACCAGAGCTGTGGCCGTAAGGTGGTCAGTGCCTGTCATGGTGGCAATTACCGAACCCATTGGTGGACACTGGCGGTGAGGGATGCTGTCAAGCTGAAGAAGGAGTCCTACCGGTCCCTTTTGTCCTGTGGGACTCTGGAGGCAGCTGATAGGTACCGGCAGGCCAAGTGGAATGCGGCTTTGGTGGTTGCTGAGGCAAAAAACTCGGGCATGGAAGGAGTTTGGGGAGGCCATGGAGAACGACTTTCGGACGGCTTTGAGGAGATTCTGGTCCACCGTCCGGCGTCTCAGGAGGGGGAAGCAGTGGGGATGGTGGGGATGGTGCGCTGCTGACCTCGACTCAGGACGTTGTGGGTCGGTGGGGGGAGTACTTCGAAGACCTCCTCAATCCCACTAACATGCCTTCCAATGAGGAAGCAGAGCCTGGGGACTCGGAGGTGGGCTCCCCCATCTCTGGGACTGAGGTCACCGAGGTGGTCAAAAAACTCCTTGGTGGCAGGGCCCCGGGGGTGGATGAGATATGCCGGGAGTTCCTCAAGGCTCTGGATGTTGTAGGGCTGTCTTGGTTGACATGTTTCTGCAACATCGCATGGACATCAGGGACAGTGCCTCTTGATTGGCAGACCGGGGTGGTGGTCCCCCTCTTTAAGAAGGGGGACCAGAGGGTGTGTTCCAACTACAGAGGGATCACACTCCTCAGCCTCCCTAGAAAAGTCTATTCGGGGGTCCTGGAGAGGAGGGTCCGTCGGACAGTCGAGCCTCGGATTCAGGAGGAACAGTGTGGTTTTCGTCCTGGTCGTGGAACAGTGGACCAGCTCTATACCCTTAGCAGGGTCCTGGAGGGTGCATAGGAGTTCGCCCAACCAGCCTATATGTGTTTTGTGGACTTGGAAAAGGCGTTCGACCGTGTCCCTCGGGGAACCCTGTGGGGGGTACTCCGAGAGTATGGGGTACCGGACCCCCTGATAAGGACTATTCGGTCCCTGTACAACCGGTGTCAGAGCTTGGTCCGCATTGCCAGCAGTAAGTCGAACCCGTTTCCAGTGAGAGTTGGACTCTGCCAGGGCTGCCCTTTGTCACCGATTCTGTTCATAAATTTTATGGACAGAATTTCTAGGCGCAGCCAAGGCGTTGATGGGGTCCGGTTTGGTGGACTCAGGATTGGGTCACTGCTTTTTGCAGATCATGTTGTCCTGTTTGCTTCATCAGGCCGTGATCTTCAGCTCTCTCTGGATTGGTTCACAGCCGAGTGTGAAGCGGCTGGGATGGGAATCAGCACCTCCAAATCCGAGACCATGGTCCTCTGCCAGAAAAGGGTGGAGTGCCCTCTCAGGGTTGGGATCGAGATCCTGCCCCAAGTGGAGGAGTTCAAGTATCTCGGGGTCTTGTTCACGAGTGAGGGAAGAATGGAGCGTGAGATCGACAGGCGGATCGGTGCAGCATCCGCAGTAATGCGGGCGCTGCATCGGTCTGTCGTGGTGAAAAAGGAGCTGAGCCGCAAGGCGAAGCTCTCAATTTACCAGTCGATCTATGTTCCTACCCTCACCTATGGTCATGAGCTATGGGTAGTGACCGAAAGAACGAGATCGTGAATAAAAGCGACTGAAATGAGTTTCCTCCGCAGGGTGTCTGGGCTCTCCCTTAAAGATAGGGTGAGAAGCTCAGAGTAGAGCCGCTGCTCCTCCGCATCGAGAGGAGTCAGATGAGGTGGCTCGGGCATCTGATCAGGATGCCTCCTGGACGCCTCCCTGGTGAGGTGTTCTGGGCACGTCCAACCGGGAGGAGGCCCCGAGGAAGACCCAGGACATACTGAAGGGACTATGTCTCCTGGCTGGCCTGGGAATCTATCTATCTATCTATCTATCTATCTATCTATCTATCTATCTATCTATCTATCTATCTATCTATCTATCTATCTATCTATCTATCTATCTATCTATCTATCTATCTATCTATCTATCTATGTGATTTACAGACAGGACAGGCACTATATAAGAGCAGAGCCCCACTCCAGCTCTCCTTTCCCCTCACGTGACAGTTACCGATGTCTCCCACTAGGTGCCAGTGTTGTCGGGTCTTCTTCTCTGTTCTTGGCCACGGTCCAGCAGTTGTTCCCTCTTCCTCTGTTTTTTACTGTCCACTTCTTGGTGTCGATGGACACTCGTGGTCACCACACCACTGGTGACTTTCCTCCAGACTCTGTTAAAAGCCCCCCCCCCCCGCCTGCCTATCCATTTCTTCTATGGGCACATGGGCTGTTTGACCAGCGTGCCCGGTGGCTGCCATGTGAGCCGATGAGACTTAACTTGCTTTTTTTTTTTTTCATTCAAAGCCTCTCCATGGCAGTTGCCCAGAAAACAGGAAGCCGGAGTGGGAGAGAGTTGTGTCTGACATGAGGGTAAACAAAGCTGGGCTAATTACCAGAATTGCCGTTTTCTTCTGTTTATTTCCTTTAAGGCTATTTGTTTTCCACTAGCAGGGGTTACCTAGGATGCCCACAGTTTCACTCATTCCCATTGCTCTTCTTTTGGTCCACGATATGCCAGTTTATCTTTTATATATATATATATTTTTTTTTTTTTTCTGCTGTTAGTACCAACTGCCCTTTGCCCACCATATGCCCCTTATGCCTTAGCAACCAGTCAGTTCGGGCTGTTTCTCTATAGTGAAGTCCATAACTTGAAGACCCCCAGACTGTCACAGCTGCTTCACCATTTCACAAGTGAATCTCTGTCAGCCCACTCCATACTCCCACACCATCCTGCACTCCCCCCATCACACACATACACACACACACACTCTTAAACCCCAATCTCTAATATAAATATGCCAGCCAGATGGAAGGGCACACTTGGCCAGGTTGGTACACACCATCACTGACCTCAGCTCTTCTGAAAAGCCTGGGAGATGTTAGAACCCCACCTTGTGGCACTAATTTACCAGACCCCCTATCCTAACCTACCGAGCCACGCATATGACTGGCCAGCCAATAGTTATGTAATCTGGCGGCTCAGTAAGTGACGGCCGTCCGGTGCGCTGATTACACGAAAGGCGCGTGAGCGAATGGAGCGGACAGCTCAGCGTTCCCGACAGTCTGATTAGCGAAAATGTGATGCGCTCGCGTGTCACTGACAAATGCAATAATTAATGAGCTGTTGACACGGGCTGACAGCTCCAAAGACTCTTCTTGTCTGCTACTCCGCCACTTGCTGATGATGCCAAACCATTTTTAGATTCAGTCGGCTTTTATCAGAGCAGACCATGGATGAGTGAGCAAAATGCCCCAAAACCGTATGACACACGTAACGCTTCAATCGACACACAAACAGCTGACATATTAACACCAGAAATCGTGGGTGACGTCAGAGACCTGCGGGGAGAAAAAGAAAAAGAAGAAGAAGAACGAATTGTCTGTCTTAGAAGTGAGCTGTAGTCCTGTAGGGGGCGCAGTGTGACTGTGACAAGAGAGGGCAGAAAACAGAATGGTGTGCTGTGGAGTAAAGGGGGCCTTTGATTATAATGGGATCTTGAATGACAGTGACACTAATACCATTATCATGGTCACATGGCAGACAGATGTGAAAGGCACGATAGATAGATAGATAGATAGATAGATAGATAGATAGATAGATAGATAGATAGATAGATAGATAGATAGATAGATAGATAGATAGATAGATAGATAGATAGATAGATAGATAGATATGAAAGGCACTATATAAGATAGATAGATAGATAGATAGATAGATAGATAGATAGATAGATAGATAGATAGATAGATAGATAGATAGATAGATAGATAGATAGATAGATAGATAGATAGATATGAAAGGAACTATATAAGATAGATAGATAGATAGATAGATAGATAGATAGATAGATAGATAGATAGATAGATAGATAGATAGATAGATAGATAGATAGATAGATAGATAGATAGATATGAAAGGAACTATATAATAGATAGATAGATAGATAGATAGATAGATAGATAGATAGATAGATAGATAGATAGATAGATAGATAGATAGATAGATAGATATGAAAGGAACTATATAATAGATAGATAGATAGATAGATAGATAGATAGATAGATAGATAGATAGATAGATAGATAGATAGATAGATAGATAGATAGATAGATAGATAGATATGAAAGGCACTATATAAGATAGATAGATAGATAGATAGATAGATAGATAGATAGATAGATAGATAGATAGATAGATAGATAGATAGATAGATAGATAGATAGATAGATAGATATGAAAGGCACTATATAAGATAGATAGATAGATAGATAGATAGATAGATAGATAGATAGATAGATAGATAGATAGATAGATAGATAGATAGATATGAAAGGAACTATATAATAGATAGATAGATAGATAGATAGATAGATAGATAGATAGATAGATAGATAGATAGATAGATAGATAGATAGATAGATATGAAAGGAACTATATAATAGATAGATAGATATATAGATAGATAGATAGATAGATAGATAGATAGATAGATAGATAGATAGATAGATAGATAGATAGATAGATAGATAGATATGAAAGGAACTATATAATAGATAGATAGATAGATAGATAGATAGATAGATAGATAGATAGATAGATAGATAGATAGATAGATAGATAGATATGAAAGGCACTATATAGAAGATAGATAGATAGATAGATAGATAGATAGATAGATAGATAGATAGATAGATAGATAGATAGATAGATAGATAGATAGATAGATAGATAGATAGATAGATAGATAGATATGAAAGGAACTATATAAGACAGATAGATAGATAGATAGATAGATAGATAGATAGATAGATAGATAGATAGATAGATAGATAGATAGATAGATATGAAAGGAACTATATAGATAGATAGATAGATAGATAGATAGATAGATAGATAGATAGATAGATAGATAGATAGATAGATAGATAGATAGATAGATAGATAGATAGATAGATAGAAAAGGCACTATATAATAGATAGATAGATAGATAGATAGATAGATAGATAGATAGATAGATAGATAGATAGATAGATAGATAGATAGATAGATAGATAGATATGAAAGGCACTATATAAGATAGATAGATAGATAGATAGATAGATAGATAGATAGATAGATAGATAGATAGATAGATAGATAGATAGATAGATAGATAGATAGATAGATAGATAGATAGATAGATAGATAGATGTGAAAGGCACTTTATAACAATTATCTCCATAGGAAATGCTGTATGTAATAAATAGGAAAACGCCTCATGGCAGAGAGTTTAAGTACCAGAGAGGATGGTGTGACATCCTGAAGGGGGTTAAAGAGGATTCCTTCCCTCTCCGGGTCGATGTAATGGAAGGACCACTGGAGTGGAGATGCAGCCTGGCCGAACGGATCCCTCATTGCTATCAGGAACTAGTAATAAAGGATCAGGGGAAATGGCTCTTTATGGACAATTCATCCCCCAGCACAAGAGGTGGCAGTGTTCCTCTGACTGTCACCAGCGTGCACTATGGAAAAGGAGCTTGTGGCTTCCATGTGACCCAGGAGTGTTCCCTCAGGTTAACATCTCAATCCTGGAAGCTCTCCCAGGTTCAAGATAAAAGGATCTTTCTCAATGTATTGGGGGGCCACAGTTGGGATGTAGTTACATGATGCCTGAGGAGGAGGACAGGATGGAGATGGCAGCTCCCGGTGTGTCATTTGATTATTGTTGGTGGATTAAAGCCTGTAAAAGTTTGCTGTTTATAAATTTCTACTTTTTTGAACTTGGAATTGTCTGTCGTTGAGTTGTGTCTGTGGTTGCAGCTCTCTGACGCCCCCTGGTGGTCACAATAGATTCATAGTAAAGTCAGTCAGTCAGTCATCTCCAACCCGCTATATCTTAACACAGGGTCACGGGGGTCTGCTGGAGCCAATCCCAGCCAGCACAGGGCCCAAAGCAGGAACAAATCCCGGGCAGGGCGCCAGCCCACCGCAGGGCAGACTCACATACACACACACACACACACATCAAGCACACACTAAGGGACAATTTAGGATCTGCACTGTAATAAATAGGAACCCACTATATAATAAAAACATAAAAAGGCACCATAAGGCACACATAGATATACAGGAAATGCACAATTTAATAGACAGATTAAAACGTGGGAAAAAAAGTTTGCGTTCTTGAAGTGAGCTGTACAGTGGAGTCCCATAGGGGACGCAGTGTGACTGTAATAAGAGAGGACAGAAAACTAAGGGGGTGTTGTGGGGTAAAGGGGAGGGGCTGCTAAGTGCTTTAATTAAAATGGGAATATGAATGACAGTGACAATACTGCAAATATAACAAAGAGTAACTTATAATAATAAATAACTGGACTCTCAAAACCACTTAATCCAGCAGGGGGAGCCAGAGCCTATCCCAGCAGCACCGGGCACAAGGCAGGACACCAACTGAGCACCTGGCTGACGTACTGCACTTGTGGAATCCAATTTTTTTGAAATATGGGGAATTTAGAGAGGTGGGATGTGGGTGGCAAAGGCGGCAGAGCTGCTGCTTCACACAAGGGTTCAAATCCCTTACCCGCAGTCTTTGCCAGTGCACTATATCCGCAGGGGTCTTCAATTCCAAAGACTTGCATGATGGAATAACTGGCATGTTCAGGCAATTTCTATGTAAAGGCCACTGAAATTGTTACTTGTATGTGTTAATGAGCATGCAACACTGCGCCGTGATTAGTGAACAATAGACGTGAAAGGGGCCACATAGTCGACAGTAATGATGAAAAGATACAAATGGGGCCATGTAATGGATTGTATGATTAACAGATGTTAAAGGGGTTATGTAATCGACAGTAAGGTGGATAGTTGTGAGCAGGGCTATATAATGGATAGTAGGATGAACAGATGTGAAAGGGGCTATACGGTAGGTTATAGAATCCTCATTACTATATGTAGGTGGTCCTGATAGACTCTCCTGGTGGGACTTCCTTCAGCTGCTATCAGACCTCTCTGACTCCTCCACAATGGTGTTCTCTGTTACTCATTTCTCTTCTGCAATGCGGTGTTCACTGAATCTTCAAACTGTTCTCTATACAGCCTCCAGTTAATCCAAAATGCTGCTGCAAGAATTATTACAAGAACAAGAAAATACGAACACATAACTCCAGTTCTTAAATCCTTACACTGGCTCCCGGTTAAGTTTAGGGCAGATTTCAAAATCCTCCTTTTAACATATAAAGCATTAAATGGCAGAGGTCCGGCTTACTTGTCTGAACTTATCGTGACTTACAAACCTGAACGCACATTAGGATCTCAAGATACCGGTCTGCTTATAACTCCAAGAATTAATAAAATTACAGTGGGAGGTCGAGCTCTTAGCTACAGGACCCCCTAAACTGTGGACTGGTCTGCCTTCTACTATAAGAGATGCCCCTTCGGTCTCAGCTTTCAAATCCCAGCTGAAGACTCACGACTTCAGTTTAGCACACCCTGACTAGAGCTGCTGATGAACTGTGCAGACTGTCATTAGCACTGAAACAGAAGTAATATGACAGTTCTAATTTGTTACTAACCCTCACCTATTCTGTTTCTCTTCTCGGTACTCAAATGTGCCACTTGGTGCCACGGCCCACCTGCCTGCCTCAGGTAAAGTCATCCCTGATGGAGGATCGCAGGTAGAGGGGTCCTTTCATCTGATTGGCTGGCCCAGCACTGACTCAGCTGTGGAATGGCCAATAGGGAGTGGCAGCTTGAAGACAAATCCAAATCCTTTTATGGGATATCATCTCCTGTTGAATTCCGCTCCGTACTTGTCATATTTCTATTGCACTACTGTATTGTATTGAGGATGACTTGTGTCCTCTTCTGTGTATTGTGTTGTGTTGACCCCCTTTTATTGACAGCCACTGCACGCCCTACCTACCTGGACAGGGGTCTCTCTCTGAACTGCCTTTCCCAATAGTGTCTTCCATTTTTGTTTTTTGGGAGTTTTTTCTCATCTTCTTAGAGAGTCAGGGCTGGGGGGTCTGTCAAAAGGCAGGGCCTGTTAAAGCCCGTTGCGGAACTTCTTGTGTGATTTTGGCTATACAAAAATAAATTGTATTGTATTGTACTACTCCTCTCCTTCCTGTTGCTGCAAGGATTGAGTTCAAAACTCTTGTTCTGACCTTCAGTTCTCAATATCTCTGATTCTGATTTGTAAATGAAAGTGAGCTCCAGTTACCCGGAGATAAGTCTAAAGGCAGGAGAAAGGTAAGGTAAAGAAAGTAGGAGCCGTACTGAATTATTGGATTAATTACTGGTATCGTTGAAGGCAGAACTGATAACTGACTAACCAAGTTAAAATTCACATTTATTAGCACCCCTCTGAGTGGACATCATAAGTCGCAGTCATTCCTACATTTATTGACACCCATATGGGTGTCTTACAGAGGTTAGGAGCCTCCGTTGATACATCGCATTGTCACACCCACCACATGACAAACCATCTCAAGATCCCAGATTAGGACCCGAGTGCAGCGGGTGACACCTCAGCACCACACTCCTTCAGATGGAATGGGTGAGGTTTTGTTATTGTGGCTGGAGTGCCAGTCCTGCCACCAGTGCCCAGATTTTCTGGATGCAGGTTAACGTCACACCCAGGACGGAGCAATTACAGGTTAAGGGCCTTACTCAGGGGCCCAATGGAGTGGAATCACTTCTAAAATTTACAGGATTTGAACCAGCAACCTTCCAATTGCCAGTGCAGATCCTTAGCCTCAGAGCCACCACTCCGCCCACCATCATATTTTATTGATTGTAAATTCATTGTTTTATAACAGAAAAAAAAAACAGTAAACACACAGAATGGATCAAAAGAGTAAAAAAAGGTACAAAGGCAATCCAAAATAATTGAGTACAAATCCATCCATCCATCCATCCATTATCCAACCACAGGGTCACGGGGGTCTGCTGGAGCCAATCCCAGCCAACACAGGGCACAAGGCAGGAACCAATCCCGGGCAGGGTGCCAACCCACCGCAGGACACACACAAACACACCCACACACCAAGCACACACTGGGGCCAATTTAGAATCACCAATCCACCTAACCAGCATGTCTTTGGACTGTGGGAGAAAACCGGAGCGCCCGGAGGAAACCTACGCAGACACGGGGAGAACATGCCAACTCCACGCAGGGAGGACCCGGGAAGCGAATCCGGGTCTCCTAACTGCGAGGCAGCAGCGCTACCACTGCGCCACCGTGCCGCCCTGAGTACAAATCCACAGAACACAAATCGGTCTCCTGAAAACAGAGGCAAGAAGTCACAAAAAAAAACAAAAAATTCAACAAAGTATAACGATACTTACAGAAAACTCTAACAAATGAATGATTCCCAACTCCTGAGCCTGCTCAGACAGTTTAAATAGCAGGAAGAGGAATAAATGGAGTTACCTCAAAGGAAATCCACAGCAAGCAAAGTCCAAACCACAGTCCAGTTGTTGCAGGGTGGGAGGCCTAAAACACTGTGAAGAGAAAACAAGCACAGAAAGTGTTTTGGGGGCACCTTGTGGCCAACCCCATAGAATTAAACAAAAGTGTGATAAGAGCACTAAAGTTGGTCGTTTGGTGTAAATGCAGGCTGACTGCGGGGGTTGGCGTTTCCTTCACTTGATGAAGCATTCTGGGAGGAAGAGGAGTGCCCAGGTGGATGGACCCCGGATGTTATGTCATAGGTGGAATGGTGTTAGTCCTCTTTTCCGCATAGGGAAGAGAACAGAGATCGCTATTAGGCAAAAAAACAAAATGTCTCCCTAGGGAAAGGAAATGATCAAGCCTCTGGTGAGGGAAACCATTCCAACAAGGAATCTTTACAGGTCAGGTGAGGTCAGGTTGGGGCGCATGCACTGGAACAGTGTGCTGCTGCACCCACCACATGACATAACAGCTCAGAATCCTTGTTGGCAACCCCCAAGACAGACATGAGGTCTAGTCCCACCCTCTGGAAATGACACCAAAGTGGGCATCCCCTTGGCCTGGTCCAACCCCTCCCTCAGGTCCCTGTGATCTGGATCACCCTCGGGTAATGATGCCACATGGCCGTAGTGCTGTAACTGACACTCATGTGCCTCATTCGGGACTCCGTGAGCAACACAAAGTGAAACCAGTGTCACCCAGGGAGAGACACACATGGAGGAGTCGAGTTTTCATCTCAGGTCACTGGATAGCGTTCATGTCTAACAAACAGGGAGCACCAGGACTCTAAAGACTTGCACCTTCGTCCTTTTGTGCCACACACTCCTTTCCAGTGACCTCATGACCCCCCACGCTCTCTCAATCTGTCTACTGACTTCATAGGAAGAGTCACCAGAGTCACATGAATGTCACTGCCGAGGTAAGTAAACTTCTCGATGACGAGGTCGACACTCTCTTCGTAGACAGACACACTGCTGATGGCCGTGCCCACGAGGTCATTAAAGGGCCTGGCTCTTGGAGTTTATCAGGACCCTCGCAAGCCCAGACAACTCAGAGCCTCCATTGACTGTGTGAACAAGTCTATGCAATTCCAATTCCACCGCCATTCAAATTCAAACAATGAAGGCATCCGCGATGGTGTGGACGATGAGCTCTTTTTGCCATTCAGGCTCTGAGCCGAGTGACACAGCGTATGAGTGGTGGGCTCGGACCGCTGACTGATTCGAGAACCATGGAGACATCAGGACACTTGTAACTCGCACTCACTTTCTTCTTGTCATTTTTCCAGTTTGAATATCTTGATCCTCAGAGGGCCGAGCTCAACATCACAGTTTCCCAAAAAACAACTCGGAATATTTCATAAATCGCAGATATCGGAGATGCGAGTTCAACTCACACATTTGCTGGGTTCCTCTTGCTTTTAATACCACAATGTAACACTGAGCCCAGCAAAAAATGTCACAGTCAAAGAAAAAAATGTAGCACATTATAATAAGTGTTTGCAATTCCAATGGCTTTTCCCTACGAAGGCGACGGTGGATTTCATTTCGGATTCATGGACCCGTAATTGTGTTATTGTCCATGAGCCGCGCGCAGACTAAAGAAAGACTCGGGCCGCTTACTTGCAGAAAAGCCTTTTCCTTTTTCAGTGGTTTTAGTAGAATCTCTGTTTTTTTTGAATTGTGTCACTATGATGTAACACCCGGCACCCTTTTAATTTTACTTTTCCATATTTTATTGATGGGAGAAACAAAATAAAGAGAGAGAGAGAGCGAGAGAGCCCATCCCAGGAAGCCAGCATAAAAACAACTGGCATCGTAAAAACCCAGGGACGTGCAGTCAGGGGAGGCAGCCTCATCTGTCATCATGAAAAGTAAAAAAACTAATAATGATATCGTAAAATAAAGGTGTCCACTGGTCTGTGCTATAATTTGTTTTCTGTTTGATTCCAATAATTTTGATCATTTTTATAGTTAAAATCGCTGAATTGGCGCATTTCCTATTCAAATACACGGGAGAAATGAGAGGCGCGGCAGCGACGAGTCTCACCTCCCCTCGGACTGCGCTCTCCGTCACACACGGGGTGATGCCAGCAATTGCCTGTCGTTGTCTCTCCGTATGTCGCCAGTATAAGGTTTGCAGACACGTTTATTATACACCCTAATATCTTTAATGGATGTGTGTGACATATTTAGTCTTACTGATCCAACACGAAAAGGCAGAAGGTGAGGCAGACAGTACCGTGCCGACCTGAAGGGGGCACATGTGAGCCCAACAGCCGCTCGTTGCTGCTCTTCTAGCAGAGGCGCCAATAAGTTAGCGACATCAGAAAGTCAAGTGCACTGCAGCGGGCCGTTCATTTTTATTTATTTTTTTGTTGATTTTTAAAACTAAAGGAAAATAAGGAGGACTATTACAAGAAATTGATGGAGATTTTCGTGGAGAGGGACAGGCACATGGACTTCATTTACAAATAAAGGTAAGACCGTAAACGGTTTTCAATTTTATAAAAAATGGGATCAGACGAAGAAAGAAACAATCCAATTTTTAAAAACTATATTTTGACCTTAAATCAAATATTCTTTTGTTTTTCTTGTTATCCCTTTTTTGAAGTCTGCATTAACATTGATTAAAGCATTAGAATCAAAAACAATAAAATATTTCAATGAAGGTCAAAATTGAAATCCGTTTTTTTATTTTTGTTCACCACTTTATACTTTCCTTTGTATTGAATGAGTGTGAATTGTGGAATTGCACCGGCAAATTGAGAACACATGGAGGGTGAGGAGCAAATGCGCTCTCTCTGCTCTCTCTCGCCGCTAGAAATGTCCCGTTCTTTCTTAGCCAAATATGTGCCTTACCTTTCTATATGTGCGTAAAGAATGTCAATGTGCATGCTGACAATTGAATAGTCAATAAGCGACTATTCGGGGTTCATATGTTTGTAAATCTGACTCTGAAGGAGTCACCAACTGTGAACTGCACCGCACGTCACTACCGTGCCGGCCTGAAGGGGGCGTACGTGAGCCCAACAGGCAGGGCTGTTCTTAGCAGTTTGGGGGCCCTACGCAGTTCAGAAATGTGCAGGCCCCGGATGTGCAGGTCCCGGATGGGGGGGAGGGTGTCCGGGAGGGGGGGGCAGAGCCCCTCCTTAGCTCAGGAAGGTGTTCTAATAAAATGTCCGGAAAAGGCCTTAGACGACCAGTAGGCCTACATGTACGCTTGTGTGTATGCAGAGTGGTGACATATTGATTTTGTTCTGGATCCGGTAAAGGCCGGTAATATTGGGATATTTCATGATTTTATGGGGATCTCTCTGAATGAATCCAAAATGAATCTCTAAAATTAACGTTTGCTATAGTGCATTTGGCAAAGTTAAGACCGCGTGACAATATTATTGGGGATTTAGGTGAGGATTGCAATTCGGATAATAAACTACCATTGTTAACTCTTTCAGGGTTGATGTCGACTTTTGTGAAAAGGAGGAGTTGACGATGGTAATCAACTGTAAAGTGTGACAAAACCAACCGTTACATTGAACTCTCATTGCTAGAAGGAACGCTAGATTTGACCGAGATTCCCTGCACTCACGTGAGTAGCAAGGCGCACACAACGGCAAAAATGGCACTGACATCTGGCGAGAGATCAAAGCGAATGCGAAAAACAAAATACTCTGTGGACGACGCCTTGTCTATTATCTCTGAACTGGACTAGGACTTGTCAGATTTGATACAAGTGATTGAAAAAGAATGCGAAGTTCCAGCTTCAGCTGATCGGTCCCCAGCTAGTCGTGGTACTGACAATGTTTGCCTGGGTGGACTGGATTTATGGACGCAAAAATTCAAAGAGAAAGGCGACTTCGATTAAAGCTCTAGAGGCCTAATTACGCATTCATTCAATACACCTATATAAGGTTTGTGGTGCTTATACTTATTATATATTATACTATTCCACTCGTGCCCATTTCATCTTACGTTGTCGAAACGGGCTTCTTGTCTAGTATAATATAATCCATCCATCCATCCATTATCCAACCCACTATATCCTAACTACAGGGTCATGGGGTTTGCTGGAGCCAATCCCACCTAACACAGGGCACAAGGCAGGAAACAAACCCCGGGCAGGGCGCCAGCCCACTGCAGATAATATAATATAATATAATATAATATAATATAATATAATATAATATAATATAATATAATATAATATAATATAATATAATATATCCATCCATCCAATATCCAACCCGCTGAATCCGAACACAGGGTCACGGGGGTCTGCTGGAGCCAATCCCAGCCAACACAGGGCACAAGACAGGAACCAATCCCGGGCAGGGCACCAACCCACCGCAGGACAATATAATATAATTTAATATAAGATGGGCCTTGTAATGGAGGGGCACCCCAACCAGAATGGCTCCAGTCTTGCACGCAGGTCTGCTGGGATAAGCTCTGAGCGACCTGTGAACCATTGACTATGGGGGCCTGCGAATGTCTCTTCATATCAGAATATAATAAAATATAATCCTAAAGCAGAGGAGTTTATGTATCTCAAGGTACTTTTTCACAAGTGAGGGAAGAAGAGAACTGGAGATCAACAGATGGATCTGAGCAGCATTGACAGCCATGTGTGTATTATTCATGTCAGACATGGTGAAGACAGAGGTACGCCGAAATGCAACGCTCTCTATTTACTGGTCGATCAACATTCCTACCCTCGCCTCTGACCATGAGCTGTGGGTAGTGACCTCAAGAACATGATTGTGGATACGAGTGGCAGGGTGTCTGGGCTCAGCCTTAGAGATAAGGTGAGGAGCAAAGACTCAAAGTAGAGCCGCTGCTCTGCCACATCCAAAGGAGTCAGTTGAGGTGGTTCAGGCATTTGACTGGGATTCCTCCTGAACACCTAACGAAAGAGATGTTTCGGGCATTTCCAGCCCAGAGAAGTTAGAGGAGGTGGTGTTGTAAAAGGGACATGTGGGCATATTTGCTCAGATTGCCACCAATGCAACCCAAACCCGCAACAGAAAATGAATGGGTAGAGGAGGATGATGATGATATACTTTATTATGACCAATGGGGAGTCATCTTTTTGCATGGATGTATAATATAATATAATATAATATAATATAATATAATATAATATAATATAATATAATATAATATAATATAATATAATATAATATAGACTAGTCTTAATATAATCTACAGTATATATAGAGATAGACTATATAAAGATATGTCCTGACCCACAATTCAGACCACTGGGGTGCCCTTACAGTATTTTCGGGGGGTCTCCCTGAGTTACTATAGTAAGGTACCCTTTGAATGCAAAATTTCAAAAAGTGTTGTTATGAAAAGTTGTTCTCTAGGGTGGGTTTCCTCCATGTTGTCCTGGGCCCTAGGGGTCCCTCAATGTTAAAGTAGGCTTCAAAGTTCCTGTAAGTACCCTTGACAGGCACAATCTATTATTGTAGTTATTCTACAGAGTGGCTTTACATAATAAAATGTTGTAACTGTTGTCCTGGCATAGCCTGGTCCCGGCTTTGGTAGGTACCCTATGGAGTCAGAATCTGACAAAATGTCACTAGCATTAAGATGCAACAAACACGTGGAAAACACCAGGGTAGCATTGAAAGTGAAGTCCAGACAGGCTTTGTGTTGTCTGCTAATTCTCCTCTACAGCCCACAGATTTTGTCTTCAAAAATTTCCCAGGTGAAACTGTTTAACACAGGGGTAACACCAGGGTCTCGAACTTTGGTCCTGGAGGGCTGCAGTGGCCTTGCATGGAGCTCCAGACTGAGGGCGATTGATGGTCATTTTCAATTTCTTCCATTTCCAAATAATCGCACCAACAGTCGTCACCGTCACACCAAGCTTCTTGCTGGTGGTCTTGTAGCCCATTCCAGCCTTGACCCTGACGTCCTTTGACAACTCTTTGGTGTTGCCCATGGTGGTGGAGAGGTTGGAATGGAAGAAATGGGTTCTGTGGACAGGTGTGCTTTATACACATCACTAGTTGAGATCAGAAGTATCTATGATTGATTGGTTGATTGATTGATTGATTGATTGGTTGATTGATTTTGGCACACAGCCAATCTGTGGGAGCCAGAATTCTGGCTGGGTTGTAGAGGATCAAATCCTTATTTCACTCAATGACATGCAAATCAATTTATAACTTTGATCAAATATGTTTTTTCTGGATTTTTGGTTGATATTCTGTCTCTCGCCATTAAAATGAAACTACCATTAAAATTAGAGACTTCATTTATTTGTAAATGAGCAAACTTACAAATTCAGCAGGGAATCAAAGATTTATTTCCCCCCACTGCATCCTTTTAAAATGGAATCTTCTATACATTAAAGTGTGCGTAAAGGTGAAGGAAATTCCTACTCATCCATTCTGTGATGCTAGTAAGACATTGGATCAGAGGGCCCAGAGCTTTGAGGGTCATCAGGCACTACAGGTAAGTAAAGCTGAGCATCATCTTCATAGCTGTGGCAGTTCCCCTTGTAATCTGAGATCTTCCGGCCTGATAAGATATTGTAGGTTAACAGGAACAGTCTTGTTTTAATATCGATAATATTTATAATAATCCCACAGTTCACGGCAAGACAGTCACTTTGCTGTGACGCTACACGGCATTAGGTGATGATGGAAGATTTCACGTAGCATTTCCAGGTTCATGATCCCCCTTTTCTTTCTGCGCTCTGGCCCTTCACATGTGGAAGACGTCACTCATGACACCCAGCTGACCACCACAGGACGAGCTGCCGCTCAGTTCACCTTAGCCCCTTGTGCCCTTCTGTTGTTCCCTGTCCTGGTACTTATAGCTGAGGAGCATCTCCCTGCCACCTGCTCATCTGCTCTTGACACGTTGGTAGGGTTGGTACACTGAAATTGATCCACCCTGCTTATTCAGGCCCAGTCTTTTCTTCCTTTTATCTTTTCTTCGTTTAATCTCCTGCTTGTGTGTTTTCCTGAATATTGATGTCCACTTGGATGTCACTTTGGATTTTCATGCTCTTCTATCAGGGTATGGAAGCAGCCAACAGTGAAAGAACATCCAAAGTCAACACAATGCCTAGGATTTGAACCCTGAACTCTGGTGGTCCTGTCAGTCAGCAGCTCTCTCCACTGTATCACTTCTTTCTGTGATTGTAAATTCCAGACATTTAAGATAAATTGAAGGTGAGAGTTTAGTGCTCAGAGACTTGCAGGTACAGAGACAGGATGGCTTCAGGAGCACTGTGAGCAGCTAATTGCGTTTAAATAAAATGTCAGCGTTAGAAAAAGGCAACTGAGTGATAGGAAAAAAAAAAATGTTTTACTGAATGGAGGAACGCGGCCCTTGGAAATTTGAGATATTTGATCAGTCTGAAGCCCTCCATTGCAGACACATGCGACAAAGGATGTGCAGATAGCAGCGAGAGGCTGTTGCCGTGGAAACCGTTGTTTCCAAGCACTCGGATTTGTGAACGTGGGGCATGGCGGTGACGGGGGTGTTGTGGGGGGGTGGTGGTCCTTCATTTATTTGTCACTCCTCTGCATATGTAACGCCACTTACGGTATAATGACCTTGGGGTTGGTGGATTGTATGAAATGTTTTTCTGCTCTCTGTGTTGTCTTCCCTTATGGGCATTAGTGTATAATGAAGCCGGAAGAAGATCAGGGAAGAAACTGTCACCACAGATTAAAACTCATTCGTTTTCTAAATTTTAGTATTCCAGGGTAGTGCCTATCCTGGCAACTCCGAACTCAAGGCAGGACCAAACCCTGGGTGGGATGCCAGTCTGCAATAAGGCCCACTCGCCGGAGATGATTCCATTTTGTCATGTTTTCATTTTTGAATTATTATTCCTCACATTCTTTTTGCTTTGATGTCATTTTTGTTAATGCAGTATTAACTAGCTGTCCTTCGTGGCTCAGTCCACGTAGTAGTGACACAGGACAAAGTTTAAAAATTAATAAAAAAAAAATGTAATTCTGGCCAAGCGGAAGGTCGGTATTCTCTAACATCAAACGCTGGCACTGCATCTGATCGTGTTCAGCTCTGACGGAGAGCATCCCCCACGTGGCCATGATATCTCTGCCAATGAGCAGCTACCCGCTAAAACACACGTAGCTCTGATCTCTCCCTCAAAAACGTCAAACGTTACTCCTTAACAATCTCTAGATGGCAATGCCGTCTGAACAAACAGGTATCATTAGTTAAGCGGAGGCAACATGTGGTGAGAGGTAGAGCGACTCGAATGGAGGCTGGCATGTGAGTGAGGAGGGCACTGCCCGGCTCCCTACTCCTGAGGTCCCGCCTCCCCCTCCCCTCGCATTTGCTCAAATAAATTAGTACCGCAAGTGAACTTTTATACTTAGTGCGATGAAAGAAGTCGCAAAATCAACCGATATGTTCAGGCAAATTATAGAAAAAAGCCTGATCTGAAACCGTTAAGTAGTTCTCTTGTGAAAAGCGGACAGACAGGCAGACGTTGGATTTTATATATATATAGAGAAAGATTTAGTATTTATCCATCCATCCATCCATCCATCCATTCTTTTCCGCTTATTCGAGATCGGGTCGCGGGGGTCAGCAGCAGCTTGAACAGAGATGCCCAGACTTCCCTCTCCCCGGTCACTTTTTCTAGCTCTTCCGAGGGAATCCCAAGGCGTTCCCAGGCTAGCCAGGAGACATAGTCCATTCAGCATGTTCTCGGTCTTCCCCGGGGCCTCCTCCCGGTTAGACGTGCCCGGAACACCTCACCAGGGAGGAGTCCAGGAGGCATGCTGATCAGATGCCCGAGCCACCTCATCTGACTGCTCTCGATGCGGAGGAGCAGTGGCTCTACTATGAGCTTCTCACCCTATCTTTAAGGGAGAGCCCAGGCACCCTGTGGAGGAAACTCATTTCGGCCGCTTGTATTCGCGATCTCGTTCTTTCGGTCACTACCCATAGGACCCCTTGATCCGTCTGTTAGAGGACATGAATATATTCTAGTCCTCATTGATTATGCTACTCATTGAGAGTAGCCAATTCCAAAACTATCACACGAGAACTCGTAGGGGTCTTTGCGAGACATGAAATCCCTAAAGAAGTCTTGACAGACCAAAGGACACCTTTCACCTCAGAGCCGTTCAGGGAAGTTGCCAAGATGCTCAAAATCAAACACTTAAACACCACAGTAGACCATCCTCAAACTGATGGTCTCTTAGAGAGGTTTAATCAAACTCTAAACAAATGGTATGCAAGGTGGTCAGCAAGGATGGGAGGAACTGGGACCAACTCCTCCCTCTCGTACTTTTTGCCTATCATAAAGTGCCTCAAGCCTCCTCAGGCTTTTCCCCTTTTGAGTTACTCTTTTAGGTGATAGCCTTGAGGAATATTGGACATTCTTAAAGGAGGATGGGAGGAAGAGGCCCTCCCTTCCACTAACATTGTGATAGATTCGAAGAAATTAGACCAATACTAAAAGAAAATATGTAAAAGGCTCAAACAGGACAGGGTCGATGTTATGATCAAAGGATGGTACTTTGGGAATTCCACCTTGGAGACTGTGTCATGGTATTCGTGTCCACCTCACACTCTAAATTTATGGCCCATTGACAAGGCACATACAAAGTTAAGGAGTGAAAAGGGCTTGTTTACTATCTGGTGAAACAGCCAAATCGTTGACCAAGCGAATGGATTTATCACATCAGCTTACTGAAGCTGTAGAAGGATAGGGAGCCCAACCCTTACACCAGGCCCGGCCTTAGGCATAGGCGAGGTAGGCGACCGCCTAGGGCCCCGGCGTCCGGGGGGCCCTGGATCGACGGCGGCCAGGCCCCCGGCCCGCCCCTCCCCTCACAATGCATTCCAAAAGTTTCAAATATCCCAAAAAATAAAAAAGGACAAAAAAACTAAAAAAAGAAAAAATACAAAAAAACTAAGCTGGGCTTAGCTACATACCGCCACGTGGTGCCCAGTGGAAACAGTTCAAACTGGCTAAATTGTAGCAGCTAACTACTCCGGGTGAAAAAGGGACGCAGGGTGATGACCTCGTAACGTTACAAGAAAACGACTCCTTGGTCTAATTTTCACGCATTTTGCAGAGCTTCCAGGGGGGCTCCGTCGCCCTCAGGGGGCCCCTGGACCCCCCTTTCACCTAGGACCCCATAATACCTAAGAGCAGGCCTGCCTTACACCAACCAGCCCCATTCCCTTTTTGCCTATAAAAATTACCTTAACTTCGACCCTAATTTGAGGCTCCAACAAAAACAGGAGCTTGAAGCAGTAATTCTGTCTGTCCCTAAGGGGGTAAGTGAGAAACCGGATTGGACTTTGCTGATTAAACATGATATCATAATGGAACCTGGGGTAATTGTTCGGGAGAGGCCATACTGTTTCCTAGAGGCAAAACGTGATGAAGTGTAGCTTGGTCTAATTGAGGAAAGTCATAGTTCCCTGGTCCAGCCCAATCTTTTTGGTCCCTAAGCCTGATGGAAGTTGGAGATTCTGCAATTACTTCCATTGCCTTAATCAAGTCTGCTCAAACTCGAAAAAGCAAAGTACTTGACCACTCTTAACATGACAAAGGGGTACTGGCAAGTTTCCTTACTGGACTCCTCGAAGGCCAAGACAGCGTTTAGCACCCCTAGTGGACACCGTCAATATTGGGTTCTTCCATTTGGATTGCACAGGTCACCTACTGCCTTTTAATGTCCGGTGGATAAAGTGCTACAGCCCCACAATTCCTATAGTGCTGTCTACTTGGATGATGAAGAAACACCTACAGTAGGTTCAGGCTGTGCTCTAGACACTTGGAAAAGCCGGATTTCTCATCAAACTTAAGAAATGTTTCTTTAGATTATGCAAGGCCAAGTATTTAAGCTACCTAGTGGGTAGTCAAACCAAAGCGTTCCAGAGTAGACATCCCCATTCGAAAACCCAGCAGCAGGTCCAAGTCTATTTTTGTTGGGCCAGGTACTACCTGGTTTGTACCCCAGTCCTCCAGGACAGCGGCGCCCTTGATGGATTTAACAAAGAAACGGGCCCCTAACAACATGGCCTGGGATAGTAAAGCAGACACTGCATTTCGTGACCTAAAGCAGGCCCTTTCGTTGGTACCTGTTCTAATGGCTCTGCCATTTCTCTGCCTTTTATACTCCAGGCCAACACTTCGGACACAGGACTTGGTACCACGCTGAG
Organism: Erpetoichthys calabaricus; assembly: GCF_900747795.2. Lineage (NCBI taxonomy): Eukaryota > Metazoa > Chordata > Cladistia > Polypteriformes > Polypteridae > Erpetoichthys > Erpetoichthys calabaricus. The sequence goes on along the minus strand of NC_041409.2, from coordinate 100,893,189 downwards.
CCAAAGTGTCAATGCTGTCAAACACCCTGTCATGTTCCTGAGACATAAACGGTTGGATACAGCCGCCTGATTGATGGAGTGCTGCTAAGATGTTCATGTTTCTGAAGTTCTGTTAGAGTCACGTCACCTGCTTGTGCTCCTGTTGTAAAAACCAACAAAAAATGTAACTAATTGTATCATAAAAGTTGTAAGTCACCATGGATAAAGAAAAAGATGTAAGAATTGGTCCAGTGTGCTGGCAGCCCTGGCATCTTCTGTCACATTGATAGTCATGCCCAGGATAAGTGAGGCTGACAAGCCAGTCTTACTTTTCCAAAGCCATAGCAGAGTTTCTTAAACAAGTGAGAATAAAATTGTAAGAATGTGCAAAGCAGGGTGTTTGTAAATTAAGTCAACCAATAATTCTTTAAAATCTTGTGCTACTCAAATCGAAGAGTGAGTTGGGTGCCAATAAATCAGTCCATATGAGTGGGCTAAATGGAGAGGTAGCCCACCCTTTGGCATTCATTTGATTTCACTCTCACTATTCTCGTCACAACGTCAGGACTTAAGACGTCTGCCCGCAGCAACCCGATCCACCAGGGAGAACCACAAACTGTCACCTCATTCGGTCCCCACAGTTCCAAAGCTGGCACCTCAGTCGGTCACCGCAGCTCACTCACGATGCATTGACCTTGTTGGGATGCCACCAAACCTCGACCCTCCCGCCTTCGCCTCGTTCCAGCTGTGCCCCTTTCCATTCTCGTCTGCTCTCATGAACTTCACTACAGCCCTCGGTGTTGCCTGTTATTGAACAATCAGCCTGACCAATGCTGCCCTTTCCTGTCGTAGTCCTTCACCTCTCCAGCCAGCCAAACCCAACACAGTGGACCCCCCCCTCCAATGGCCTCCTTTATGCCTCATTCATCCCACAGTCATTGCCTCCTCATTGCAACAATCATTTCATCAAGCCTGGCACTCGCTTTCATGGTGTGCTCTGCCCTAGCGGAAACTAAAAATGGCTTTGTATTAAAATCATTAAGACCAATTGAAACACCCACAGCCTTTGTCTCACCTCGCCCGTCGCTGGGCATTGTATGAATCTATGGAATGTTGCTGGTTCTTCTTCTGGTCCAAGTGTCTGTCTGGCACCAAAATGTCTGAATCCATGGATGATAAAATTAGGCCTTGGCATCTCTGTCAATAAGCAGGACCCCAAAGCTGTCATTCTTTAAGATCTACAGTAAGAGCAACCATCCCTCTGGATTGTTCTACCTGCTTCTGGGTAGCCTGGAGTGCCCTCAAGAGTGTCCTAAATGCCTCTCTCCTCTTTTGTTTCCTGACCATTACTGTTTCAGTCATCCTCCTTAATGAGCAGTGCCCAACCTGAGCTACACAGCACCTTTCATGTATTATGCTTGTGCCATCTGGAGCTGAACCCATCTGTTAGGACTGCTGATGGGGCCCGCTGCCACCATTACTGACCACTTTAAGATACTCGGGCAGTGAGGCTTAGTGGCTACAGATCTGGACTGTAAATGCCAAGGCTGCTGATTCAATACCCACATCACCCCGGTAAAGAATACCAGGTAACCATGTACACCCAAGAATGGGAAAGGCGCTATATTTATATTTTAAATAAAGGCCATTTGTGTTTATTGTCCAAACATCGTCCTGAACTGATCACAAGCTCACCTGCTTGCTTGCGCTCATCCTTAATCCACCCAATCGCCATGTGCAGAGCGCATTAGCACCCTCGGCGTGAAGTGTTTGACCTTCTCAGGCACTCCGGGGGTCTCTCCCTCTCTCTCTCTTTTTTGTAGAACGGGCTTTTAATTCTCACATTTTGTCTGCACCTTCACTTTAGTACCTGCTTTTTCTTTTGTAGTTTTCCATGATTGTCCAATTCGCTCTAATTTCTCTGCGTGCCAGCAACATTTTTTTTCTTTTGTGTCTTAATGAGGATTTCCATGTCACGGTGGCGTATCGCTTTCCTCACATCACGCTTTGTCGCTCTTTTCTAAATTGCACCTCTGTCGCTTTGCTTTCCTTGTCAGCACATCATTTGCCATTATTTCCCTCCTGTGTTAATTATGCTATACTGGAAATCTTGGGTTTCTTTCCATTTTATTTTTTGTTGCTTTCACCCTTGTCAACTGAGGTGAACACCTCCTTCGCTTTCAACGTCAATCCAATGGTTGGCAGGTCAGCCAAGATGTAGTTCCTTCTCCCATATGGCACCTCAAGAGTAGAGGCTTCTACTGAAACTTTAATAAGCCACAGAGATCAATGTTATTAAAAATGAAAGGACAGGGGTTTGGGAAGATGAAAGCCTGGATAAATGGGAAGAGCTGGCATCAGGAAAAGGCATCCAGCTGTAGAAACCATGGCAAAATCTCTGTGGAGGAGTCAAGTGCAAAAAAAACAGAGATCCTATATAAACATGAGAATAGCTATGGAAGAAGAAGATAAAGAAGAAGTAGATGAAGAAGAAGATAAGGATGAAATAGATGACGTAGAAGAAGAGTTAGAAGAAGACAAAAAGAGGAAGTAGATGATGATGATGAAGAAGAAGACAAATAGAGGAAGTAGATGATGATGAAGAAGAAAAGGAGGAAATAGATGAAGAAGAGTTAGAAGAAGACCAAGAAAAAGAGGAAGTAGATGAAGGAGAAGAAAAAGAGGAAATAAATGAAGAAGAAAAAGAAGAAGTAGATGAAGAACAAAAGGGGAAGCAGATGAAAAAGAAGACAAAGAAAAAGAGGAAGTAAATGAACAAGAAGAACATAAAGAGGAAAAAGATGAAGACAAAGAAAAAGAGGAAGTAGATGAAGAAGAGTTAGAAGGAGAAGAAGAAAAGGAGGAAATAAATGAAGAAGATAAAGAAGTAGATGAAGTAAAAAGGGGAAGTAGATGAAGAAGAGGAACATAAAGAGGAAATAGATGAAGAGTTAGAAGAAGACAAAAGAGGAAGTAGATGAAGAAGAAAAAGAGGAAATAGATGAAGAAGAAGAGTTAGAAGGAAGAGAAGAAAAAGAGGAAATAGATGAAGACAAAGAAAGAGAGGAAATAGATGAAGAAGAAGAAGTGGTAACATGGGAAACAAGCTTGAACAAAAGACAAGACACATCATGGGTGTCACACGTGTGCTTAGGGGACACCTTCAAGGCTTTGATAAGGTAAGTAGTTCCACCCCAGGACGAGAGGGGGCGCTAATGCTAAGTGTTCCTACCTTTCTCCCTGCAGTACCTGGATGATGTCTCACCTCACCTTCCCCTTCAGATCCTGAAGTATTCCCCATTCTAAAATGACCTGCGTTATATACTCCTAGGAAGTGGCAGTACTTTTTGGGACCTTCGCTTAAGAGAGATGGAGCTCCCACTTAGCAGTGATCCACTAACAATCTGTTCCATGGATGAGGCTGTTAACTTTCCATGCATCATGAAACGGGGTGACCTGGGTGGTACCCCAATCCTTTCTGTGTTCCAGGTTTATCAGTGCATAGGATATACAGAAATGGAGTCATGTCGACTCATTACCAGAGATGGGTAGGACCAAATATCCAATAGAGAAGAACATGCCAACAAACTGAAAAAGCCATCAGACACCATATTTCAAAGTGGAGGTTGGAGCAATCAGGGATTTAGTCAAACCAGAAATAGTAAGGCGGGTATGAGTCTCAGCACTTAATATATTCCATCCATCCATCCATCCATTCATTTTCTGCCACTTATCCAGGTCCAGGTCATAGGGCCAGCAGTCTAAGCAAAGATGCCTAGACGTCCCTTTCAAATCGTCACCTCCTCCAACTCCTCCAGGGGGACACTGAGGCACTTACAGGCCCTGAGAGATTTGATCTTTCCAGCATGTCCTGGGTCTGTGGATAGCCAGCTCATGCCTGAAAGACCTCCCCAGTGAGGTGTCCCAGACATATCCTACTCAGATGAACCTCCTCAGCTGGCTCCTTTTGACATGGAGGAGCAGTGTCTCCACTTTGACCTCCTTCTAAATGTCTGCGCTCCTCACCCTGAGCCCAGACGTCCTGCAAAAGAAACTCATTTCTGCCCCTTGCATCTTTCAGTCACAAAAGCTTAGGACCACACATGAGGATGTGAAGAGAAAAACAAAAACCAGCCCTGGCAGAGAAACGAGTCTGACTTACTGCCAACAATGCTAACCAAGCTTTGGCTCAGGATGTGCAGGGACCAATTAGCCTACAACAGCAGGCCAGTACCCCACCACAAGACACCCCAAAGGACGCAAATCCACAAAACACACAGACGGGTTGGGCACACACCCATGAACCCTCCAGAATCCACATAAGGGTTAAAAAGCTGGTCCAGTGTTCTGCAATGGGACAAAATCCGCAGTGATCCTCCTGAGTCTGAGGCTCGACCTTTCCAGAACCCTGGCATCGGCCTTCCCCAAACATGGACATAGCGCCTTCAGATGCCCTTCACTTTTTACACATTTTGTTATGTGCTAAAATCATTCGATTCATTTTTTCCCCTTCAGGGGTGGTCTTTCAGCTGAACATCATGGTGGCACCTCCTGCTGGAACTCTACATAAAGGGGACGGGGCACATAACTAAATACACCAAACTGAAATTTCAATAAACATTTTAAGAAATTAACAAGCAATACAAAATTCATTAGAAGTGCCAAGTGGTGAGCATAAAAGTTATTTAAATAACAACAGAAAGAGCACAATGGATGAGACTACCTTCAAACCAGGGTCCGCACTAATGATGTCAGTCGCACGTCATGTAAAATCAGAACCCCCCCCCCCCCCCCCCCCACCCCACCACAATCGGGGCTTACTAAATGGTGGCACCTAAATAAAAAAAAAGAAAGGCCATATCAATAACACAAATAAAGTTTTTCCAGGGCACACAAAAAATGGCAGAATCCAACTTGAGTGATTCTTCATAAAGAAAAACATCATATCAAAAATGAAAAGTTAGTATGACACCCAAGAGAGACCCCAATTAGAAAGGAGACCTCTAGGGGCCCTATAAGACACCTGAGGTCTACAGGAGGCCGTGTCCTTCCTTGGCCCCCTCCAATACTGATGCCACCTTTCATGACCACGTTCATGTGGCTCTCTGCTGGCCTGTCACATGTGTGTGTGCCATGCTGTGTGACAACCAGGTGGGCCCAACTGCACTACCCAAAACTGGCAAAGTGCTTCAGGACCATGGCTTGTATATTTCAGCCAGACCACCCCCCTTAGCTGGGGTTCAGATTGTTGATTTTTTGTGTGTGTTTTTGATTCTTTTATTTATATTAATGTTAGTTTTGTTATTTATTCTTTGTTTTTGATTTTTTTCAATGTATATAAGCTGCCTGTGTTCTGCTTCTTGTGTTTTGTGGGTGATTCCCCAAGAGGCAGGGCTACCTGCCAGTCACCACCAGGACCTTCCCCTCCACTCTATAAATCCGGAGGGTCACCTGAGTGCACTAGCGAGTGGTGCGTTTTTGTACTTTGTGTGTCTGCCATGCTTTTTTGGATCCACTGGATTTGTTGTTTGTTGAGATTTTTGATTTTGTTTTTGGGGGGGGGGGTCTCTCGTTCCACTGTCAGTGTCTTGTTTTTGGCAAATCCTTATACCTTTGTGATCCAAAGAGAGCACAACTGAAGAGCAATTTTGTGATACTGAATGTTTGTTTTATAAGGAATCTACAAGGCCCTTTTTGTATCCTGCCTGGGTTTTTGATTGGATTTCCCCCACTAGTGGACATTTTTGGAACTTCTTAGGCTCTTAACACTGGGATGGGAGTAATATACACAGGTGTTTTGCAGCCTCAGATTTCCTTTTTTTTAAATAAAGTCACGTCAGGTGGGTACATTGCTGTCATTACAGGCCACTGTCACCTCTTGGCATTGTCACTTGACATTCTCCCATATCTCAGATGCATTCAAAGAAAATAAAGTCCAAAGAATCTGCTTTTTTTTTACTCACTGTTAAATAAATATTTATAGTGCATCTGTCCAGATTCATAATTGCCATAAATATTTATTTTGTGTGCCTTGACAGCCATGTGCTGATTAATTCCTCTTTGGATAATAAAGCATGGAGAGGAAGTGAAATGCTGCAAATGTGAAAGAAATGTGCAAATGAGCATAAAGGGGAAACATGAGACTGAGGAAGTGTGGAGACCCCTTCACTTTCTACACGCACCCTTTACTGTCTTGTAGATTTAATTTTAAAAAGATAAATGTGCTATTTGTGCCCACCAGCCAACACTCAATGACCCATCCTGACAAAGTGAAGACATGTGATCAGAAAGGCTTATTAAATTTATTAAAAATAAAAAAATAAAATCTCTCATTCCTGGAAGTCTGCAGCCCCTTTGCTGTGGTGGCCTTCTACATTGTGCTCAGGTGCCTCCTGTTTGCTATCTTTCTCTTTGAGATGTTTCTAGAACTTAACTAGGGTCCACCTTTGACAGACTGAACTGGCTGGACATCGTTTAGAACGGCACACGTGTACCTGTGTAAAGGAGGACTCACATATCAGGACACAAACCATGAAGTCCAAGAAACCCTCTGTAGACATCTCTGATCAAACTGTGGTGAGGGACAGATCAGGGCAAGAGGATGTAACCATTGGTGATGCTTGAAATGTTCCCAAGAGCACAGTGGTCTCAGGAACCTTGATACAGAAGATGTTTGGGACCACCAGGAGTCTTCCTAACTTGGCCAAGCTGAGTAACCAGACAAAGAGGACCTTTGTCAAGGATGTGACCCAGAAGAACCCAGTGGTCACTTGAACAGAGCTTCAGAGGGATGAACATCTTAGCAGCACTCCATCAATCAGGCATTTACAGTATATCCAACAGTTTCCAGCTCAGGAACATGACGGGGTGTTTGACACCATCAATTCTTTGTCTCAATGTGGTACCAAGCCCTGTGTCCAAACTGTCAGTCTGGAGTATAAAAGGCAGAGAAATGTTAGGAGCCATTAAAACAGGTGCTGACATAAGGGTCTGTTTTAGGTCACAAAATGTAGCGTCTGCTTTACTATCCCACACCACATTGTTAGGGCCCCGTTTCTTTGTTAAATCCGTCAAGGGTGCCACTCTCTCGGAGAGCTGGGGTACAAACCAGCAGTAGTTCCCAAGCCAAACCAAGAAAAGCTTGGATCTGCTGCTGGGATTTTAAATGGGGCCACTTCAAAATGGCATCAACTCTGAAACACTTTGGTTTGACTGTACCACCACCCACCAGGTAGCCTAAATACTTGGCCTCGTGTGATCCTAAGAAACATTTCTTAGGATTGATGAGAAGTCTGGCCTTTCCAAGTGTCTGGAGCACAGTCTGAATTTGCTCTAGGTGTTTCTTCAATGTGTCGAAATAGATGACCACGTCATCCAAGTAGACGGCACTATAGGTATTGTGGGGCCGTAGCACTTTATCCACCAGAAGTTAGAAGGTGGCAGGTGTCCTATGCAATCCAAATGGAATAACCCGATGTTGTCAGTGTCCACTAGGGGTGGTAAACTTAGTCTTGGCCTTCGTGGAGTCCGTTAGAGGAACTTGCCAGTACTCCATTGTAATGTCAATAGTGGTCAAGTACTTCACCTTTCAGAGTCGCTCGAGTAGGTCGTCCACTACCGGCATCAGATAAGTGTCAAATTGGGAGACTTGATTAAAGCTACTGATGTTGCTGCAGAATCTCCAGCTTCCATCGGGCTTAGGGACCAAAACGATTGGGCTGGACCAGGGACTATAACTTTCCTCAATTACACTTCAAATTCCATTTCATCATGTTTTGCTTCCGGGAAGCGGTATGTCCGCTCCCGAACGATAACCCTGGAGTCCGTTATAATAATATGTTCAATCAGCGAGGTCCAACCTGGTTTCTCACTGACCATCTCAGGGACAGACAGGATTACTGCTTCAAGCTCCTGTTTTTGTTGGGGCCTCAAATTAGGGTCGAAGTTAAGGTCATTTTTATAGGCAATAAGGACCTCCACAACTTCAGTAAGTTGACGTGATAAATCCATTCACTCGGTCAACAATTCGGTTGTTTCAACAAATAGTCAACAAGCCCTTTTCGCTCCTTAACTTCGTATGTGCCCTGCCAATGGGCCATTAATTTAGAGAGCGAGGTGGGCATGAGTACCATTACAGTCTCCAGGGTGGAATTCCTGAAATACCATCCTCAATCATAACATTGGGACTACACTATTTGAGCTTTTTCCATATTCTCTTTTAATATTGGTCAAATTTTTGCAAATCTATCGTGGAATTGCGTGATTTACGTGAAGGGAGGGCCTCTTCCTGCCAACCTTCTTTTAGAATGTCCAATATTCCTCAGGGTTGTCGCCCATATAGTAATTCAAAAGAAGAAAAACTTGAGGAGGCTTGAGAAACTTCCTGATAGGCAAAAAGTACAAGAGGGAGGAGCTGGTCCCATTTCCTCCCATCCTTGCTGACCACCTTGAATATCATTTGTTTAAGAGTTTTATTAAACTGTCTACGAGATCATCAGTTTGAGGATGGTATTCTGTGGTTTTGAGCAACTTGGCAACTTCTCTGAATGACTCCAAGGTGAGAGGCGTCCCTTGGTCTGTCAAGACTTCTTTAGGGATGCCGCTCGCGCAAAGACCCCTACGAGTTCCCATGCGATACCTTTAGAATATGGTTACTCTTAAGGGGATAGCCTTGGGATAATGGATAGTATAATCAACAAAGACTATAATATATTTATGTCCTCTAGCAGAGGGATCAAGGGGTCCCATTATGTTGACCCCAATACGTTCAAATGGGAAGTCAATCAGGGGAAGGGGAACCAATGGAGCATGATCCTTCTTAGGAATCTGACATAACTGATACTCTGTTGTTCCTCTGTGTGTGTGTGTCTGTGTGTGTGTATGTGTTTTAATCTTAAGGTGCAGCAGCAGCAGCCCAGCCTAGTAACATTCCCGGTAAGTCTCACAGATTCCATTATAACGCACACCCCTTCTAATACAAAGTGTTTCCTGAAAATAACATGGTGGACAATTTGTTTTAGCGTTACGTGACTGTTTCGTTTTTTAATATAATGTGATTTCCGATGCTCCCCTTTTCGCCTACGTATTGTCATTTCCTTCCCTTTTCGCTTTATAAAATCAGCTCCCCTTCTAATTATTTTCCAAACTCCAGCTTTGCCCCCTTAAGTCACGCGAGATAAACATGCAGTGCAACTTTGCCCTTTCTCACTCGTTCCATATGCAGCTTGTCTGATTGCTCGTCCTGATGGCCTTCACCGGGACCGCCGGCTGCAATCAGCGCTCCGCTTGCTCATTAAGCCCCCTTTTCAATTAGGCGTCAGATGTCCTTGTGGTTGTGGAGAGTCAAAGAGAATTTCCAACACGCTTGTCTTTTGTTTTTTGTTTTTTTGTTTCTTTCCTTTTTTATTGCTAGTTTGAGGTCACCTTATCCTGCAATCCCCCCATAGCTTTACACTTTACCCCCAACCTTTCCTACACTGAAGAAAGAAAACTTTGGGTAGCAGTAATTTTAAAGAAGCATTTATAGTTGATTACTTGGGCTGATGTGACCTAAGACAGTGAGATTTATTCAACATAAAAACGTCTGAATTAGTGTAAGCCGCCCTCGTTCAGGGGGGTTCATAGGAAATGTGCAGGCTGATTTATACTTCTGCATTGAGCCCACCCTGTAGACCATGTAGCCCACGGTGTGGCCTGATGGGCACCTCCTCAGAAAGGCGACAACTGGTCACATAGACACAGACCCTACGTAGACCCCCTAGTTTGGTAACTACGTATTTCCTAAAACGCGCATCATTCACTTTACTTGTGTGCTACAAAGACCCCCAACTACCACTCAGGCCTGAGGCTGCAGCACGGCGTGTCACAGAAGTGTAGACTGATCTCGAAGGCGTAGCCTCAACGCTGAAATATAAACCTAAATTACTTCATGAGGTAGACGTACAGTACAACCAAGAATAATTGTGTGAAATAGAAATTTGTCATTTGTCATTCACTGATGAGGTCCATGGAGGGTGTCATCATGCATGTGTGCATAAGGATTGCTCTGGTAAGCTGACCACCTCGGGGCGAGAGGGTGGGCACTGTCACTAACAGCATCTCCTCCTTTCTCCACGGTCACCAGGACTTAGCCCCGTCCCCAAACTGTGGTGTTGGTCCCGTCCTCCCAGCGTCAGCGGCCCACCAAAGCAGACAGGAGGTCGTCTGCTGACCCCAAAGACGCCAAGGACATGGAGCTCTCAACAACCAAAGTGTGTCAGAATTAATAGACATGTGGCCAACACGGGACGGGGAAATTCATGTTTGGTGTTCTTTGGACGAAACAGGCCACAGCTGACGTGGTACCCCCAACCATTGCACCCGTTTCCGGCAAACCTATCACAAGAGCAAGATCTCTAGTAAAGGGTGAAGAATCAAACATGACATCATATTTGTGATCAGTGACTCTAAGATGATACCGCTGTCACACACACGTGTGCATGGGAGGAGGTCCATGGGCTTAACTGAGGGATTGATGGAGTGCACTAATGTCTTTTCTCCCTTCTCTGCAGATCACCAGAAGGAAACACCACCTGGCAACAGCAAGACACCCCCCAAAAAGGGAACTGAGGCAACAGACAGTTCTTCCTTCCTGACTGAGTCTTCTCTAGTTTTGTGTTTTGCTCGTGTCCTTGTCACAACTGGTAGTATGAGGCAGGACCTGCAGCTCCTCCAGGATGGCACATCCATACATGCCGTCACAAGAAGGTTTGCTGTATCTCAGGAGCATGGAGGAGATACCAGGAGACAGGTCATTACATGAGGAGAGCTGGACAGGGCCATAGAATGGCATCAATCCAGCAGCAGGACTGTTATCTGCTCCTTTGTGTGAGGAGGAACAGGAGGGGCACTGCCAAAGTCCTACAAATTGACCTCCAGCTGGCTAATGGTGCGCATGTGTCTGACCAAACTGAGGTTGGCATGAGTCCCCAACATCCTCTAGTGAGACCTGTTCTTACAGCCCCTCACCAGTGCAGCTCGATTGGTATTCACCAGAGAATACACGATTGGCAGCTCCGCCATTGGCACCCCGTCCTCCTCACAGATGACAGCAGGTTCACACTGAGCACATGTGACAGACGTGACAGAGTCTGGAGACGCTGTGGTGAGCGTTATGCAGCCTGCAACATCATCCAGCATGACTGGTTTGGTGGGGGGGTCAGTGGTGGTCTGGGGTGGGGCATATCCTTAAAGGGTGGCACAGACCTCTACATGCTAGGCAGCGGTACTCTGACTGCTGTAATGTACCAAGATGAAATCCTCTGAGCCATTGTCAGACTTTATGCTGGTGCAGTGGGTTCCTCCTGGTGCAGGACAATACCAGGCCTCACATGGCCAGAGTGCATAGGCAGATCCTGGATGGCATCGATGCCACTGACTGGCCTGCATGTCTCCCAGATATGAATCCAAATGAGAACCTCTGGGGTGTTACGTGTCGATGTATCTGATGCCACCAAGTAGCGTCACAGACTGTCCAGGAACTTACTAATGCTGATCCAGGTCTGTGAGGACATCCCCCAGGATGCCATCAGGAGCATGCGCAGATGTTGTTGGGGGTCCATGCAGGCACATGGGGGCCACACACACTAGTGAGTCACAATTTGAGTTCCTGGGTTGAAATTCACGTTAGTTGGATCAGTTTTTGATTTTGATGTCCGGTGTGATGTTGAGTCAGCCCTCCATGGGTTGGTGATTTTGATGTCCATTGACCGCTCTGCCATCATTTTGAATGACCCAGCGTTACTCAGTCAAGATTTTTCACTTGAATATTTCATTCATCGAGATCCGATGTGTGATTTAAGTGTTCCCTTCAGTTGTTTTGAGCAGTGTAATATCTTTGACTTAAATTACTTGTTAGTATATTTTATAGGTTACATCATGTCACAGACACTACGGGTCAGCTGGCACTGTGGACGGGATCAATGACAACTTTATAATGGAAGGACAAGGACGGTCATTCAGTTTAGTTGGTGCCATCTTTTCCCAGACAGAGTGGAGACTTTCTCATGGGGTGTTATATATTTTTCCAGTACTCTGGGTGGCAGTATTTCCCCCTTGCTGGAGCTCCCAGTTGTGTGTCCCACAGGGAAACATGGGAGTTGTAGTCCTGATGTGCAGCCCTGCTAGGGTACTGGGGTGCCACCAGGGGGAGCTGCCAAGAAATAACTCCACACAATTAAGAAGGCTGGGTTGTGATATTGTCACATCTGAAGTACATAAGAGGACCCTCTTCAGTGGGAGAGCAGCTGGACGACATTCACCTGGGAGGAGAAGAGAAAGAGAACAAAAAGAATTGTTGGAGTTGAAGAAACCTGAGAGGGGAACCATTGAACCTGTTGGGTTGCATCTTGGGTTTGGGGCTTGGTGGCTCCCCCTAGTGAACACCTATAGCCAGTGGAGCCAGTGCAGCATTCTGGATTTGTAATGGGAGTGATTGTTGCATTCTGGGGGTATTGAAATGAAAAACGTCCCTCGCCTCTTCGTTTAGAAAAGACGCAACACGATCAGGCGGCGCCGGCTTCATTTGTGCAGCGCGATCGCCATTCCCGCCTCTGCCTTTGCAGTCTTTTGGGGGCCGCATTGCCTCTGCCGGTGTTTTGAAGGAAACTAATTAGAGTTTGCCGTCGATTGTTTGCACAGTGACCCAGTGGTCTCTTTCATAGACGCCGGGAGCGTAATGAGAAAGCAAATTGACTTAAAGGAAGTCTCCTCATGAGTGACATATTTGAGGCCAGGCCCAATTAGGTTCAAGGGAAGGGGGCTGAATTGGCTCCTGCTTTTTTTCCCATTCATTCCGGTTTGATTTGTCAATTTAGGATTACATTAGCTCGGCGAAAGGGGAAAAAAAAGAAGAAAAAAAAAGTTGAATAAATAGCTGGCGCTCATAATGGCCATTCAGTGCGCGGTGTGACATTTACTATCCAGCTGTCCATAAAGCAGCCAGGCACTTCAGATTTGGGGTTTATTTGTCGCCGCCTGAAAGAGACACGGAGGAGCCTTTCAGCGCGATTCTAAGAGACGGGGATGAAATGCGCTGCTCCTGCTCTTTGTGAGACACTGGTTACTCGGGCTGTGCTAACAAGCCCGCGCCTTTGACTCGAGTGGAACAAGCTGTCGATCATTTGGCACACAAGGGACCCTTAGTTAACAAGCGGCAATGAATGATGTGAGATCGCACATGAGGCGGCTTTCTGAAAAGACCAAAATTCAGAAGGCAAATGTTGCATCTGCTCGGCTCGCTTGCTTTCTATTTTGGTTTGCCTCTTCCCAATTTGTCTTTTTTTTTTTTGTCTTCGTTTTCTTTTTTAAAATTTGGTTCCCTGCACTGTCTGAATATTAAAATACGGCCCTCCTGAGTGACCCCGACGATCTCTTTAACGGGCTGGTGAGACAATGGCAGGCGAGATCTCATGGATGGGCCGTCACCAACTTCAATCCTTTGATTATTGAGCAGAGCGATGGGACATGGGATTTCTCAGTTTTTTTATTTTTAATAAATTTGCAAAAACCTCAAGTAAACTTTTTTCATGTTGTCATTATGGGGTGTTGTGTGCAGAATTCTGAGGAAAAAAATGAATTTAATCCATTTTGGAATAAGGCTTGTGAAGGATTGCCGGCTTTCTACTCCGGCCCTCACCCCCAGGCCGCCAGGAGGAGCTCTCCCAGCAGCATGGACGTGCCCCGAATTCCAGCAGGGCATCATGGACTCTGTAGTTTATATGCACAGCCCTGCTGGATACCATGGGGGCCACCAGGAGTCGCTGTAGGGAGGCTGTCGAACTCTTACGTGCCCTATAACCCGGAGGTGCGTCATGATCACATGACAGGAAACGACGTGCCTCCGGGGTGAAGAAGAGTTTTTATATGACCCGGAAGTGTTCCTAGTCACGTGGACAGAGAGGGCGAAACACTTCCGGATCAAGGACTATAAAAGGACTATGGGAAATCCCAGACGTCGAGCTGAGCTGGGTGGAAGGGTGGCAACGCGTCTGGGAGTGTGGAGGATGTTTGTTATTGATTATTATTATTATTATTATTATTATTATTGAGTATTGTGGAGAGGAGGGTGCTTTGTGCACATAATTGTCTAAATAAATATTATATTTGGACTTTTACCTGGTGTCTGACGTCTAGTCTGAGGGTTCAAGGGGTCACGGAGACCTCTATCTATCACAGGCTGTAACATAACAAAATGTGGAAAAAGTGATGCGCTGTGAATACTTTCCAGATGCACTGTATATACTGTATATGTATATTGTGGTAAATAATCAAGCTTTGACACAACAAAGAGGTTTGGTTCGGCCTCCCATATACTTGAGAATTGGCTGCAAATGCAAGAAGGCTGAGAATAAAATGGTCTTTACAGACAAGAGTCCAAAAACAGAACTGAACAGGTTAGGAAACATGGCGGATATAAAGTTGAAAAGCTGGAAGAGGAGGGATCTTGGGAGAAGAAGTGGAAATGAGGTCACTAGGAGGCGGGCTCTTCTCTTGGTATGGAAATGACGTCTTCTGGGGTGGAGCCAGAAGTGACATCATTCTGAGAGTGTGGAAGACAATTATGAATGCAGATACTCCCCCCCACTGGAATTCCATGATTTAAGCAATAAAACACAGGAAGGAGAAAGCGTCAATCGTTATTCTTTATCTAAATCTCCAAAGAGGCAACAGCATCAAATCAGTGTTTTTGCAAAGAAAAAAGTGTCCATCCACCCATCCATTTTCCAACCCGCTGAATCCGAACACAGGGTCACGGGGGTCTGCTGGAGCCAATCCCAGCCAACACAGGGCACAAGGCAGGAACCAATCCTGGGCAGGGTGCCAACCCACTGCAGGACACACACAAACACACCCACACACCAAGCACACACTAGGGCCAATTTAGAATCACCAATCCACCTAACCTGCATGTCTTTGGACTGTGAGAGGAAACCCACGCAGACACGGGGAGAACATGCAAACTCCACGCAGGGAGGACCCGGGAAAAAAAAAGTGTCCTCTGCACCCTATTTTTACAGTCCATTTATTACGTCACTATTCTTTGAAAGGAATTCATTACAAATTCGGAAAACTTTTAGCTTGATTGGTTACACCTAGTTGTTAACAGGACATGGCAGATGTTGATACCTTAGATGACCACAATTTGATTGATAGTCCTGTTTGCTTAGGATGTACGTGACTTTTTGAATGTATTATTTTTATTTCAGGACAGCGGTTCTCAAACTGTGGGGCGTAACAAAAAAGGGGGTGCGAATGTTGTCATATGTGGCATAATTTCGCTATTCGTAGGGAAATTTTAAACTTGTAGCGGGGTATCGGCAGCAAAAAATATAGGAATAAATTTTATTAGGGTTTCAAAAAAAACGTTGGGGGGGGGGGCGCGATTAAAACTGTTATGAAAACTCGGGTCACAAATACTTAAAGGTTGAGAAACGCTGTTTTAGGAGATGTGTGTGAATTTCAATGGCCTATATATATATTATGATCCAGCTGGGTAAAAAAAAACAGGAAACTTAGTACTATAGAAGAACGGTTATGCCATAAATATAACATTTTTCTCTTAAGGGGTCAAATAAAATAACAAGAAATACATTTATCATAGTGAATAATAAAATAACAGTGTCAGCTTTTAAGCATAAGCTCAGAAGGATATGAGACTCAGACACATGCCAGGTGCACATTGGACCCGGGTTCAAATTCAACTCTTACAAGAGCCAGGCGGAATTTCCTGCATTTGGTCTGGGGAGAGATAAGAGAAAGGATTAATGCACTCTGCCACCCCCTGGTCAGACCGGGAATTACCTTCTTTTGAGCGCTTTAGCTGCCTCCCATACGCACATGTGTGACAGTGTATACTTTATTTGATTCCTGATAAAGCTTCTATGGAAAGAGCCACGCGTCAGGGTTTCTGTTATTATTCCTCCTTTTCCAGACTCAGAAGTGTTTGACACACACACACACACACACACACACACCCATTTGTGTTTCATTTCCTGGCTGTTTACTGTAATGAGCGGCTCGCTCTCCGTCAGAGCAGGTTAACAAGAGCACCACTGCACTGCGCCGTCAAATCCCCTCCTTGGATTGGTCTACACACGTGACACTCAGTGAGTGAGCCATCTGATTGGCCCCACCCACTTCTAAGCACAATTCAATCCGGCTCGTCTCCGGACGTGTGTATTCTACTGCTGGCTCATTGTCGTCACTTCAGATTCAATCTACAACAGTGTAAAGTGTGCAGAAACTGAAGGGGTCTGAAGACACGGTGCCCCCACTGTATGTTAAAAATTAAAGTCAAAAACAGTCCATGGGGTGCTCTTACTTTTGCACATCCAGCTGCTGAGTCCTAACATGTCCTAGTTCAAGCTGTTGAGTTTTAATTGAGCTTCGGAAGAGTTTCTAAGATTTCCAGGCTCTGATTAAAGGTAAGCGACCCACCAACTGGGTTTTCCTGATTTTGGGCTAATGTTTCCTTTTTTTGTAACGAAAGATAAATTAAACTTTCTTGTTTGAACTCTCTGACACACCTGCGCTGCACTGCCACCCCAAGACACGAGGGGTGCCGTCACTGACACAGTCATAGGAGACGCCCAATGAGGACAACTGACTCGGCCCCTTCTGGACCAAGGGCTACAAGTGCAGGAAGCTCCCGGAATGAGGGGGGTCTCATTGTGGTGAATAACGTGCCTCAAGCCTGACCACACCTCAGGGCCTTATCACTTTAGCTGAAAGCAGATGCCATGTTTGTTCTGTTGTGTGCCACTGTGTGCCACTGTTACAGCTTAAGGGCTCTGGTGATTGTAATTGCCTGCCGAACCAGGGGGTGGCGCTGTGTTCTGATGCCTTCTCTCTTCCTCCCTCCCTCCCTCTGCAGAACGGGAGACTGACAGTCACCCCACCGTTGACGTCACTTGCGTTGTCCGCACTCTGCCAATGGTTGTAAGCTAGTTGAGCTTAAAAGGAAGATCTCCATCTCTAGTGAGCCGGTGGACTTCAGACTGTGAGGATGTCTTCTTCTTGCAGTGGGCTTCTGTCTACTTTAAAACCTTGGTACATTTGCCCCTACTGACCCGAACAAATCCCAGGGTTAGCCCTGAAAAGTCACCGGTGATGAATTTACTCAGGTCACGGCTCTCTTGGTTGAGGGTCTGGTACATGAACTCGGACCCCCATATTCAGACAGAGAACTGTCCCCCCTCTCTAGTGGACAACCAAGGACTTCTTGGTATCCAGCAGGCTCTCTAGGTGTCGGCCTCTCTGCCCTCCTCTTCTCTGTGTACCCCCCCCCCCCCCCCCCTCCCCCCGATACCAATCAGCTGATCTGTTCACCACGGCCTAGGAGATTTTTTTTTTTAACCCTTGAGTTGCCACACCCACGCCACCAAATAACAAGCAGGCTGCGGACGTCAGTCACGTCCGACTCTTCAAGTTTCTTGAAAGTTCGCTCAGCCGCCTGCTCCTCAGTTATGGCTCCAGGCGAGGATTAAATCCTTCTATTCTCCGATACGGGAAAAAAAAAAAGTGTGAAAAATGTCTGTTTTTGCAAAAGACGGTGGCAGAGCTGGGTGCAGCCTTGATAGCGAGCAGATGGAAGGTTTGCCATCGTCTGCCAGGAAGGGAGACAAACAAGCGACTGTTTATAGTCCTCCGAATGCTTACAAATAAAGCCCTCTGAGTAATGTTGTTGAACACGCCGCATATTGCTTTCATGTTTGAAAAACAGAGTGGCCTTTTCAGCCCCCGCCGGCACAGTTTGTCCGTCAGTACGAGACTTTCTTATTTTCTTTTTCTCGTTACTTATTGGGTCCGCAAAGACGTGCTGGGATTTCATACCTGGAGGTTCATTCACCTCAGCGGTGACTTTCACCTATCGGGTGACTCGTCCTATGAAGTCAGTAGACGGATTGGGAGAGCATGGGTAGGGGGGTCATGAGGTCACTGGAAAGGGGGTGTGTGGCGCCCCCCCTCCGAGATCTCTGCAAGACGACAAAGCTCCGAGTCTTTAGAGTCCTGAGGCTTCCTGTTGTGTCCAGCAGGGGGGGGCCGCTAGCTCCCTGGGAATGAACTCTCAACACAACAATGCAGTGTGCCAGTGCTGATCCCAGAACATCCATATGTGCCCCCCAAGGGGAGGTGGTAGTAGCAGCACCTTACGTATTACCCATCTGATTGGCCAGCAGACACATCTCCCTTCTTTCTGAAATCAAATACCCCTAAAACATCTCTCAATATATAAACTCCAATGTCTGTCTGTCTGTCCACTTGTCACGAGAGAACTGCTTCACGGATTGAGATCAGGTTTTCTTCTAGAATTTGCTTGAACATTCCGGTTGATTTTGCTGCTTCTCTCATCATAGTTTGTTCATCATAGTAGTACCGATTTATTTGTGCGAATCCCAGACAGAGGCTGTGGGCCTAGGGGAGGAGGGAGCAGCTCTTCTCACTCGTGCGCCAGCCTCAGGGTGTAACCTTAACTCCGAACGAGAGAACTACTTCATGGATTGAGATTGGGTTTTCTTCTAGAATTTTCTTGAACATTCCGGTTGAGTTTGCAACATCTTCCATCACGCTCAGTATCAGAGTTCGCTTGCAGGAGTGACATATTTGATAGATAGATAGATAGATAGATAGATAGATAGATAGATAGATAGATAGATAGATAGATAGATAGATAGATAGATAGATAGATAGATAGATAGATAGATAGATAGATAGATAGATAGATGTGAAAGGGACTATATAATAGATAGATAGATAGATAGATAGATAGATAGATAGATAGATAGATAGATAGATAGATAGATAGATAGATAGATAGATAGATGTGAAAGGGACTATATAATAGATAGATAGATAGATAGATAGATAGATAGATAGATAGATAGATAGATAGATAGATAGATAGATAGATAGATAGATATGAAAGGCACTATATAACAGATAGATAGATAGATAGATAGATAGATAGATAGATAGATAGATAGATAGATAGATAGATAGATAGATAGATAGATAGATAGATAGATAGATAGATAGATAGATAGATAGATACTTTATTAATCCCAAGGGGAAATTCCCATACTCCAGCAGCAGCATACTGATAATAACAATTTTAAATTAAAGAGTGATAACAATGCAGGTATACAGACAGACAATAACTTTGTATAATGTTAACGTTTACCCCCCCGGGTGGAATTGAAGAGTCGCATAGTGTGGGTGAGGAACGATCTCCTCAGTGTGTCAGTGGAGCAGGACGGTGACAGCAGTCTGTCGCTGAAGCTGCTCCTCTGTCTGGAGATGATCCTGTTCAGTAGATGCAGTGGATTCTCCATGATTGACAGGAGTCTGCTCAGCGCCCGTCGCTCTGCCACAGATGTCAAACTGTCCAGCTCCGTGCCTACAATAGAGCCTGCCTTCCTCACCAGTTTGTCCAGGTGTGAGGTGTCTCTCTTCTTAGTGCTGCCTCCCCAGCACACCACTGCGTAGAAGAGGGCGCTCGCCACAACCGTCTGATAGAACATCTACAGCATCTTATTGCAGATGTTGAAGGATGCCAGCCTTCTAAGGAAGTATAGTCGTCTCTGTCCTCTCTTGCACAGATCATCAGTATTGACAGTCCAGTCCAATTTATCATCCAGCTGCACTACCAGGTAATTATAGGTCTGCACCCTCTGCACACAGTCACCTCTGATGATCACAGGGTCCATGAGGGGCCTGGTCCTCCTAAAATCCACCACCAGTTCCTTGGTTTTGCTGGTGTTCAGGTGTAGGTGGTTTGAGTCG
This sequence comes from Erpetoichthys calabaricus, assembly GCF_900747795.2. NCBI lineage: Eukaryota > Metazoa > Chordata > Cladistia > Polypteriformes > Polypteridae > Erpetoichthys > Erpetoichthys calabaricus. The sequence continues at coordinate 100,873,389 of NC_041409.2, read as the reverse complement.
CACCATTTAACAAAGTCCTTGATTAGGTTTCTATACTCCTCCTCCTGCCCACTCCTGATGCAGCTCACCATAGCAGTGTCGTCAGTGAACTTTTACACGTGGCAGGACTCTGAGTTGTATTGGAAGTCCGATGTATATAGGCTGAACAGAGAAAGTTCAGTCCCCTGTGCTGCTGACCACAATGTCAGACCTGCAGTTCCTGAGACGCACATACTGAGGTCTGTCTGTAAGATAGTCCACAATCCATGCCAATAGGTATGACTCTACTCCCATCTCTGTCAGCTTCTCCCTAAGGAGCAGAGGTTGGATGGTGTTGAAGGCGCTAGAGAAGTTCAGAAACATAATTCTTACAGCACCACTGCCTCTGTCCAAGTGGGAGAGAGATCGGTGTAGCATGTAGATGATGGCATCCTCCGTTCCTACCTTCTCCTGGTATGCGAACTGCAGAGGGTCGAGGGCATGGCGGACCTGTGGCCTCAGGTGGTAAAGCAGCAGCCACTCCATGGTCTTCATCACATGTGACGTCAGAGCGACAGGCTGGAAGTCATTCAGCTCACTAGAATGTGATACCTTTGGGACTGGGGTGATGCAAGATGTTTTCCAAAGCCTTGGGACTCTCCCCTGTTCCAGGCTCAGGTTGAAGATGCGCTGTAGAGGACTCACAGGCCTTCAGCAGTTGTGGCGATACTCCATCTGGACCCACTGCTTTGCTGGCACGAAGTCTCCTCAGCTCTCTGCTCATCTGCGCTGCTGTAATTGTGGGTGGGGATGTCTCTCCTATGCTGGTATCAGCAGAAGGATGGGTGGAGGGTGCAGTACTCTGAGGTGAGAGTGGGTTAGGGTGGTCAAACCTGTTAAAAAAGTTGTTCATCTGGTTTGCTCTCGATGGTGGCACCCCGCTTCGAGCTGCAGCCAGTGATGATCTTCATCCCATCCCACACTTCCTTCATGCTGTTGTTCTGCAACTTCTGCTCCAGCTTTCTCCTGTACTGCTCCTTCACCACCCTGAGCTGGACTCAGAGTTCCTTCTGTACGCGCTTGAGCTCATGCTGATCACCGCCTTTAAAAGCCCTTTTCTTCTGGTTCAAAAGGCCCTTGATGTCACTTGTAATCCATGGCTTGTTGTTAGCATAGCAGCGTACTGTTCTTACTGGAACTACAATGTCCATCCATAGTTGAGCGAATCAGAGAGAGAGGCTGCAGTCCAAGGGGAGGGGGAAGTGGGTGGGGCCCTCCTCACTGTCCTACTTCACTGCTACGTGGGCGGAGCCACAGGGAGCTGGCTGGTCTTATATATAAAGCAGACTGTGAGAATCTTGGGGTCTCGTATGTCTGTTATCATCCAGCTGACGCTTAGTAACCACAAGGGGGCGCCAGAGAGCCCCAGACACAGTCCACAATATAAGAATATAAATACAACAAAGAGTTTTAATTTCATAAATCACCTTCCAATGAACACGTCTCCAACAATTAGCCACAATCTCATATATAAAGTAGAGTGTGAGAATCTTGGGGTCTCGTATGTCTGTTATCATCCAATTGACAGTCCAAATATTTCTGGTGAGCTCCGTAAAAGCAACCGACCGTTTAATCGTGAAAAATCCATAATGTTATTCGTTTAATGTTTGTTTTTGTCATTTTCATCTTGCATTGTTCTTATTGTAACAATGTTGTAGCAGTAATAGAATTAAATCAACCTAATAATAATATTAATTTAATTGACGTTTTTTTTTTCGTCATCGTCAAAAATTCTTCACGTAAAAAAGTATTACGAAAATGAACCTGTCAAGTTGTGGTTTTATTTAATTATATTTTTCTCACAGCCCCCCGTGACCCTGTAGTTAGGATATAGCAGGTTGGATAATGGATGGATATTTTTCTGAAACAATTTCAATTTTTTCCTCCCCAGGCAACGCCGGTATTTCAGCTAGTATAATATAGAAAGGCGACCCCCCCCCCCCCCCAGTAATGAGGTGGTAAGAAATCACGTAAGAGAAATAACTTACAGTGATATCAGACGTAAACCCAGTCTGGGAGTGGGAGGTCCGAGGCGTAGAGTCGCGTCGGTGCAATGGAAGGCATTTTCAGGACAGGGTGGCGGTATCTCCCATCCGTCCGTCAGCTCCCAAGGTCTGCTTGGCGATGTTCCAAGGCTTTATCGCTGTTTTCGCCACATGTGGGACCCCCATTGAGGTGAACATGTCATTCCAAACAAGGCAGCGGTCCTTGAACGAGGACAGAATTCCATGCTGACTTCACAGACAGGAACAGCACCCAGAGTCTCGTCGTCTGACTGCACGTTGTCCAGTTGTTCCAGTCTGTCCCATGTCACTCTGCCTCCCTGGCAGTTCTATGTGGTGAGCCCCCCGTGCTTAATCTGTGCTCTGTGTCAGGTGGGCATGTGAGCAGAAAAGAGCAGATTTATAAGAGAGATCTGCACAGGGCACAGTGACATATCAAACTAATACTTACACCTGTTTGTGAGACATGGAGCCCACCCAGTGACCTGAGACCAAGACCGGACCCCTTTGGTGCTGCGTCTCTTCAGAGAGTCCTTGGGCACCGCTGGTTTCACTTTGTGTTGCTCATGGAGTCCCGAGTCCATTTTTTTTTTCCTTGTCTTCTTAGAGAGTCAAAGCTTTGTCAAAATGCAGAGCCTGTTAAAGCCCATTGCGGCCCTCCTTGTGTGATTTTGGGCTACTATACCAGAATGAATGGTATTGTATTGTATTGTATTACCTGCATTGTGAGGGAGCGTCAGCTTCAGCACTACAGCCATGTGGCGCGATTACCCGAGGATGATCTCGGCTCATTGCTTAGGACCTGAGTGGCCGGACTAGGCCAAGGGGGGGCGCCTATGTAACACCTGGTCATTTCTGAAGGGGGTGGGACTGGACCATGTGTGTGCCTAGGGGGAGCGGAGTTACTGTTGTGGTGTGAAATTTTGTATATAAGCTGATAAATATTTTGAATGTCTTTATTTGTAACATAGACAAAGTAAATGTAATGTTATATTATTGACAAGATGGGTAAGACCCCCCCAAGTCTTTAGGACTGAAGCTTTGTAATTTTTTATTTTTTTTTTAATTGTACTTTATTAATCCCAAAGGAAATTACTTGGTTTTTCACATACCCCTTGGGGTCAGAGCGCAGGGTCAGCCATTGTACAGCACCCCTGGAGCAACTGAAGGTTAAGGGTCTTGCTCAAGGGCCCAGCAGAGTAACATCTCTTTTGGCAGTGACGGGGATTCGAACCAGCAACCTTCAGGATACCAGCGCAGACCCTTAGCCTCAGAGCCACCACTCCGCCCTAAATTTTATGCCAGGGACAGAGATACCGATGTGTCTGCTGGCCAATTAGATGAGTAATACATAAGTTACTGCCACCACCCCCTGGGGGTGTGGGGGGATTTGGGGGGGTGGGCACGTATGGATGTTCCCGAAACATGCGTTGTTGTGTTGAGAGTTCGGATTAAAGAGTCATTCTAACTAAACACTTTGCCTGAATTGTCCCTCTGCAAATGCAGGCAGCCACTAGAGGGCACACTTTTTATTGTTTTTGTGGGCTCCCCTCTTTTATTGGTTACATTTTGGCAAATAAATCTCACCAGACGACTTTAACACCAGATCTGCATCTAAGAAGCTGGAGGTCTACCTGCTGTGTCATGGGCACCAAGCATGGACTGGCATGGCGGCCGGGGTGCTTCAGGGTTCCTTACCAGTTAAGCAAAAGGATAGGAGGAGACCCGCCACCCGGAGCCATTTGCTCCCCCAGTCCAACAGATGGCAGCAGCTCTCTGGTGGGTCTCCTGCACGGCTTCATGGGAGTTGGAGTTACAATGGGTGGCCCTGCTGGCTCTGTTAAGGGGAGCTGTGGGGAGGTTTCCACCTTTTAGGTGTTGGGGGGGGGGGGTTCCACCAGACCCAGAAGTGTTTCCCAGATACAATGTGGAAACACCAGATGTCCTCAAGGGTCGGATAATAAGGAAGGACGAAGCTCACCTGGAGGACAGGAAGGAGAGGAACGACAAAGAGGGGGAAGAAGGTTATTGTCGGGATCTGACAGAAGCCTGTTAGAGGTGTTTATGGAAAATAAATCTTTGTTTGTACCCGGGGCCAGTATTTGTGTTGGTGTGTTTTTGGGGCCTGTGGCTCAATGGCGCCCTCTACTGGTCACACTTTAAAATGAATGAGCAGTTCACAGAAGTGAACCATGACAGCACAGAGGAAAGGGGCGTGGTCTGGGGTGGGCGTGGCCACCCAATGACTAATCACTGAAAGTAAAGTTTTGTTACGTTTTGGCATTCAGATGCCCTCTCTTCACATCCAAATGCCAAAGGGGTCCTGGGTGGGAGAAAGCTTGGCTGCTGCTGAGAAGATGTTGAGAAAATCAATTAAAAATAGCAGCTGCAATAACAATTAGAAAAAAAAAAAATGAGAGCAAACTGGAGGAGGGAGAATCTGCCGCTTTCTCCTTCGGCGTCTTGGCGAGCAAAACAGGCGACGAGGATGAGGGAGACTTGACGCCTTGCTGCTTCTCGTCCCCAATTTACATATCTGCCGGTGTCTCGGCGACGCGCACACATCTCAAATGCGCTAATAATTTATGCAGAACGGCTCCTTCTAAAAATTGATCTGCTGGTCGCCAGAAGCCAGACTGCTCGCTTCACACTCCCCCATCCCAGTTTGCACTCCCAGCTCTCGTCTTCCTTCGTCTTTACCTTTGTGCCGTTTGTTGCTTTCGTTATTTTTGTGCTTCCTTTGCCAGACAACAGAAGAGCCACTGAACAAAATGAGGAGGGAAAAATCCAAAGCGCCACGTGGCCCGCCGGTGCCAGGCTTCTACCAGCTACTGCCATCTTACCTGATGTCGTCTTACAAAAACAAAAATGGGCTAAACTTCAAACAAAGGGAAAAAAAATCAATAAATGTCAGCACTTTGATCTTTGGGGGTCTTTTAAACCATCGTGTGCCCCCATGCCCATCATTCCTGAATTGTCAGAGCATTCCTGCTGTACCAGGCTTTCTCAAAGAGGAAGTGGACTGGAGAGCCTCAGCTGACATGGAGGGCACTGACTGCTGATGCCCATGAAAGGAGCTTAGGGCAGCAATCCAGCCTGAATGTCACAACTGGACCCCAAAAGAGGAGCCCAATTCCACCTCCACTGCTGAAACGGCACACTGGGGGCTTCTTTGACACCTCGAAAGGCAGACCCCCGGATGACTTGGGATGGCAAGAAATGCTGTAGGAGAGACACAAGGAGGCCATGGCTGTGTAGCTGTGACTCGCTACTGTATAGTGCCTTTCAGGTTCTGCAGGGAGCACAGGCATGTCAGGTGAAAGAGAAATAAATAAAAGAAAAACCATTAAAGGGTAAAGGTGTCTTCTGAAAATCAATCAATTAATTAAAGTTTCATTGGGTGACAAGAAAGACAGAATATAGTCACTCACACACAGGGAAATTGAAAACAGAGAAAGGCGCTATATAACATCCAGGCAGGGAGTTATTGAGATAGACACTAAAGGTGATACAGTATAGAAGAGATAGATAAACAGATATGAAAGGCACTATATGACAGATAGATAGATAGATAGATAGATAGATAGATAGATAGATAGATAGATAGATAGATAGATAGATAGATAGATAGATAGATAGATAGATAGTGTAGTCAGCAGGATTAGATAGATAGATAGATAGATAGATAGATAGATAGATAGATAGATAGATAGATAGATAGATAGATAGATAGATAGATAGATAGATAGATAGATAGATAGATAGATAGTGTAGTCAGCAGGATTAGATAGATAGATAGATAGATAGATAGATAGATAGATAGATAGATAGATAGATAGATAGATAGATAGATAGATAGATAGATAGATAGATAGATAGATAGATAGCAAAGGCACTAATAATATAAAGTATATGTAACTGTTCATGTTTATTAGAAATTGGGCCATTTTACTCAAAGTACCTCATCAGTTCCAACAGTGACAACAAAAGGCAAAAGAGTTTGAACTAAGGATCTTTAAGGCGGAGGTGCTAACCACTGTGCCACCATACCGCCCTCTACTACTAATGAATGAATACAAGCGCACTTATTAAAGTTAACACAACCCAATAGCCAATCCAATTATTACTCCCCTGTGCCATATTTTTGCTGAGTGCTGAGATTGGTTTCTAGCTAAATATTGATATTTAGCCACAATATTACAATATTACTTTCACAGAGAGAGGCAGAAAGAGACAGACAGACAGACAGATTCCACATTAACTCTTCCTATCATGTCTGACTGACATGTCGTCATTCTCTAGTGGTATGATAATCAGGAAAGTCTTTTTAAGTACATAACTTCATGTTATTTAACTGGAAACACAAATCAGCTAATCCTATGACTCCTTATAACCCAACTAAATGAGCCCCCAATCTCCAGGTCACACTGGTGGCTAAATCAACTGTTTACGTGCCTAGAGATTAGCAAATGGAGCATCAGATTTAGCAATAAAATAAAACAAGACTGTGCCCCCCACACAGAGTCCCCCATCAGTATCTGTATTTATTTAACTAAACATCCACCCACTGCATACAACTGCCAATTAATCTCACACGTATATTTTTGTGGATGTGGGTGGAAAAACCAAAGGAAAAACCCAAAGAGACAAAAAAGAAAACAAGCAAACCCCATAAAGGCAGAATTGTCGGGGGAAAAAAAATAACATTAACATTTAAACAGCTGAGGGCTGGAAATATGAAGAGATAATGAAATGAATTAATAGTTGCAACCTGAAACAACGAGCTTAAAACAAGCCTGATTCAACTCTCCATATGTTGAATGCCAACATGGTGAAAGGATTAGATAGATAGATAGATAGATAGATAGATAGATAGATAGATAGATAGATAGATAGATAGATAGATAGATAGATAGATAGATAGATAGATAGATAGATAGCGTAGTTGGCAGGATTAGATAGATAGATAGATAGATAGATAGATAGATAGATAGATAGATAGATAGATAGATAGATAGATAGATAGATAGATAGATAGATAGATAGATAGATAGCGTAGTTGGCAGGATTAGATAGATAGATAGATAGATAGATAGATAGATAGATAGATAGATAGATAGATAGATAGATAGATAGATAGATAGATAGCGTAGTTGGCAGGATTAGATAGATAGATAGATAGATAGATAGATAGATAGATAGATAGATAGATAGATAGATAGATAGATAGATAGATAGATAGATAGATAGATAGATAGATAGATAGATAGCGTAGTTGGCAGGATTAGATAGATAGATAGATAGATAGATAGATAGATAGATAGATAGATAGATAGATAGATAGATAGATAGATAGATAGATAGATAGATAGATAGATAGATAGATAGATAGATAGCGTAGTTGGCAGGATTAGATAGATAGATAGATAGATAGATAGATAGATAGATAGATAGATAGATAGATAGATAGATAGATAGATAGATAGATAGATAGATAGATAGATAGATAGATAGATAGATAGATAGATAGATAAAACAGCCCTTCTACCATTTCTTTCTTTATCTTTCTCTCTTCTTCTGTTGCTTCCACTCCTCCCTGCAAGCTTTGTCCTCCACCTCCCGACTCTGCCTCTCCGACTGGTGGTGAGGCAGCTCCTCTTATAGTGCACCCAGAAGTGCTCCAGGTGGTTCTCTACCTACTTCCGGCTGTACTTCCGGGGGTGGTGGAAGTGTTTCCTCCATGGACTCAGCCGCACCTGCAGCACCCCCTGGTGGCGCTCAAAGAATCCAACAGGGCTGCTCCAAACTATAATTCCCAGCATGCCCTGTGGGGACCCATGGTGTCATAGCAACTCAGGGGGCTGCCCTCTAGCGTCTCAGGGAAGATACTATCACAAACAGGCTTTCTCCCTCGGTCCATCCACCCAGCTAGTGTTCCACCTGGGTAATGGCCCTGGCTATCTGTCATGATAGATAGATAGATAGATAGATAGATAGATAGATAGATAGATAGATAGATAGATAGATAGATAGATAGATAGATAGATAGATAGATAGATAGATAGATAGATAGATAGATAGATAGATAGATAGATAGATAGATAGATAGATAGATAGATAGATAGATGTGAGAGGCACTACATAAAGGCACGATAAACAGTAAAGGCGCCATATGTAATGGATCTGCAGATAAGAAAGGAGATGAGATCTGCCTGCCATTTTGCAGGGGGGGCCGAGTGTTTCTGTGACGACATGCCTGTGGGTGACTGAGCTGAGTGGGTAACCTTTAAGAATTGCTGTAATTTAGCGCCTGAGCGTTTTATTGTTTCACGCCGACTTGCTTTTGAGCCCTGACATTACATTTCATTTCCCTACAAGGGAGTAATAAAGCCTGCGTCAGTGTATAAAATAGCCTGCAGATGGCCGCCCTGGATCGGTAATCACATAGCAGGACGCAGTCCACAAGTGTTGGCCCACATTTAAAAGATGAATCTCCATGTTGAATATCTCCAGGTCGGTACTCTGGTGTGGTGGGCTTCCTTTCTGTAAGAGCCTCAGGTTGTGCCCATGGACAAAGGGAAGTGATCTTTCAGGTTCCATGTGCACAAAACTAAAGGGTGCCATTTGTCGGTTCTTTAAGGGACACACAGATCAAATTTGAACTGAGGGGTTATGGAGGGAAGGGCAGGCAGGAGGTAAACGGTCAAATAGCTTCTGAATCTGGTGGGAGACCCCTAGTCACCTTTCATTTATCATCTTAAAGGAGACATGTAGGAGGTGTGACACATAAGAACGTAAAGCATTTGACCAATAAGAGGAGACCATTCAGCCCATCAAATTTACTTGTTTAGCTCATAACTAAGCTGTCTGAAAATCTCATCCGGACCCTTCTGAACGCTTGTCCAGGTTTCTGCTTCCACTTCATGTCTTGCTTGTTTGTTTCAGATTCCTGCAACCCTTTGAGTAAAGAAGTGCTTCCTGATTTCAGTCTTTAGTGCACATCCCTTAGTCTCCACTAGGTGTCCTCATGTATGTGATTCCCCCTGAAGCTGACAGAATTTTGCTGGATCGACTTTATCGATGCTTTTTAGAATTTTTGAAGATCCGGATTAGCTCCTCATGCCGCTCAAACCCGACACAAACACACACAGGGCACAAGTTTCAGCATATGTTTTTATTTTTTTATTCTTCCCCATGGGGTGCAGCGACAGTCAGTGTGTCCCTATTGCAAGAAGAGAGACTCCATGCCATCTGCGCTCCCTTTGACTTGTGGGAGACCATTTGGGGCAGGGCATTCTGGGCACCAGCACATGCAAACCAGCCCCTATCTCCCACCTCAGCCATTTCCACCCCCACCGTGCGTTTGGTCATCACACCTACGTCCAATGTAGGGGTTTCTGCTACTTGGCACCCGGTGCTATTTACTACCAAGGCCACTTCGCTCTGCACCCTTCTTTCCTGTATGGTACAGACGTCACCTACCTGTACTGCCACATCTAGTCAGCCAGAGAGTCCCATGCAGTGCCACCTAAGCCGTTTGGGCGCTGCCTTCAGGAACCCCTCAGCCGTCCTCTCCAGCACCTCAGTCGTCTGCTTCAGCAGACCCAGCACCTGTAATATATCCCATACGATTTGGAGCACCTTTACAAGCTCTCGTACGGAGACCCCACAGTCAATCAGCCCTGCCAGCAGAGGACTTGGGCTTAGCAGGTTTATCTGCTGGACAAGAGCCATCAAGCCTGTTGGCCTTCTGTGCAGGACTTGTCGGGTGTCCTTTGGTCTCAAGTTGGAGATTTGCTGTCCCCCCTTCACTAGACAACCGGCAGAATACCATCACGGAACCTCCAACCCCTCACCTGGCATGGGGAGGGCATCCCGGCACCCCACCGCTCCCTCCCCATTCTGATTGGCCCCACTGGGGATGTGAGAGTCCAGGCGACCCTCCTCCAGCCTTTGTCTTTTGGCGAGCAGATCGGCCCAGGTCAGAGTCATTCTCCTCACTGGAGCTCTCCCCAACGTCGTCCCACTTTGTCCACAAATGCGGTTCAGGATATTCGCCATCTAGGAGGAAGGCACACAGAACAAAGGCAAATCATCCCTGGGGCTGATGCCTACCTTCCGGAGTTATTTTCTTCCAGGTGGCCTCTCTCCCGTTGAATCCAGGCATCATTAGTAACGGTGTGCGTGTGTCCGCCCACTGCCTTTGGGCCTCGTCTGGTCTTCCTTATCCCTATCAGTGGTGCTTCAGTGAGCCACAGAAATAAAGTTGCAGGTCCCTGCCTTGCAGATGGCCAGAGATCCTGCCGACTATGCCACTTGTGGCTTGCAGAGGGCACTCCTACCATTCAAACCTGATGCAGACAGACACGCAGGACACAAGTTCTCCACACGTTTTTATTTTTTTTCTTATCTCCCCATGGGAAACACCTTCCTCCATTTCCCTCCTACACAGCACAGTTCCAAAACACAGACACTGGCTTTCGGAGTAATGCCAGCTGGCTCCTTTTATAGGGAAGTGCACGATGACCTTCTTCCCACAGAACATCCAGGTTGTGCGAAAGTGCTGCACCAAAGGGCTCAACAGTTCTGGCAGCACCCCCTGGCAGCACCATGGAACCCAACAGGGCTGTGCCAAACTCTAACTGTCATGGAGTCCTGTGGGAATCTGAGGCACCATTGCAACCCGGGGTAGCTGACACATAGCACGCCGGGGAGGTAATGCCCTCCAGTCCTGGGACACAGCTGGTTGCTCTCCTCTGCACAGCTTCAAGTCCTGCACTGTCTGTGTTGTAGTATGGTGACCAGAATTGCACACAATACCGTTGCTCGGTTCATACTCAACAGTTCTTATGACATAACCTGACATTTTATTTGCCTTTTTAATCGTTCCACCACTTTGCTTAGATGATGAAAATGTGGTGTCAACGTAAACTGCTAAATCCTTTTCAGTGGACCCTTCCTGTATGACGGTGTCTCCCATCTTGATGTTCCTGTTGCCCACGTGTAGCACTTTCCACCTTTCTACACTAAAGTGCATCTTCCGAGCGTTCGCCCAGGTTCTGGAGCTTCTCCATGTATTTCTAAATTATTTCTGCCGCCTCCTCAGTGTCTGCTCTTCCACCAATTTTACTAAAAACTCATTCGTGTAAATCAGAAAAAGTGCCAGAGGGTCCAAGGACAGACCCCTGAGGGGCTCCACCGATGACCTCCCTCCATTCTCCTCTCCCCCGTACTCCTTGTCTCCTGCCAACCTGAGATCCTAGAGGTTACCTCTGATGCCTTTTAGCTTCTACTTCTCAAATTAGTCTTCAGTGTGGGACTGCATCGATGGCTTTGTGAAGGCTGAAGTCGCTTATGTCGTAGGCTTAGCTTTTGTCAACTATTGCATCTTCCAGATTTGGAACTCATTTGCCTTGGGTTGCCCGTCCCACACGTCCTTTTTATAATTATTTGTTTTTTTGCTCTTTTGAACATTCAGTGCATTTCTCCTTTTCATTCCATAAATCCTCCTTTATGAAGATTTCTTGTGGCCTTGCTCTGTACAAGCCAGGGGTTGATGGTGATCTCCTCCCTTGTGTGAACTGGAAGATTATGGGGGGTGGTGTGTGACACTCTGCTTCATGGAACCATTGAAAAATGGTGGGATGCAGTTTAAAATGGGGTCAGGTGCTGCCGGGATTAGTGAGTGTTGGTGTGTGTGTGTGTGTGTGTGAAAGTAAGACGTGGTGACACGGAGCGGTGAGTGGGGGAGATGGGATTGGCTGATTTATTATGCATGTGTAATTGAGGGGTCACCACAGGTGCCCTCAATAACAGCCTTTAGTGGCTGTTAACTTAATCCATTAGGCCTAAAAGCCAAGACAGAGGTAAAGAAGATATGGGATGAGTGGCGTTGGGAAGGACCAATAATACAAAAACCACCAGATTACACTAAACGAGCTGCACTGGTTCTGTCAGAATACCAATTAAGATGCAGGAAGGTCAATTATCAAAGAAGAATACGAGTGGGCAGTCAAAAATGATCCGCACTCCAGCTATCAAATTTATTTTAATCAACTTTCAGAAAAGGCAAATCCCTCGTTTTTCAACCTAATCTCCTTGCTTCTCAATACACTTTGTCCATCAGTCAACAGGCTTTAAATGTCTTAGGCTGAGCTGTGAATACACCGCTGTCTTCACCTCTTCATCAGACGTGAATCTTCATCCTTCTTTCAAAACCCACGTCTGTCGTGGATTATCGTGTAGGCAGAGCCGCGGCTGATGTCCAAACGATTTGCCACATCATCTACCGCCACTCATCAGTAATCATCTCATCTCTCATTATCAACAAAATTTCGCCGTCTGTATGGAAAAAATTGCGCAAGACTTGCATGGATGGTCAACCCTTCATCTCATTCTAGCTGGAAGAATTAACGTTGTTAAGATGAATATCCTTCCTAAGCTCCTCTTTTTATTTCAAAACATTCCAATATACGTACATCAATAAATCATTTTTTAAGCAATTCGATTCAACCATAACCTCATTTATTTGGAACCTAAAACATCCACGTATCCAAAGAGCGACCCTACAAAGACCTAAAGCAGAAGGTGGCATGGCTCTACCTAACTTTCAGTTTTATTACTGGGCAGCAAACATATAAGCTAGAAAAACCTGGTCATGGACACAAATAGATGAACATACATAGGCTTGGTCCGCAATAGAAATAAAATCCTGCAGTACTACTTTATATTCCCTGCTTTGTGCTCCTATTAATGCAGGTTATCGCCAATATACTAATAACCCAATTGTGCCTCACTCAGAATATGGAACCAATGTAGGAAACATTTTAAGATGGAGAATCTTATCTGTGGCTCCTCTGCATGAGAACCACCTTTTTCAACCCTCGCAAACATATGCAGTTTTTAATATCTGGAAAACATTTGGAATTAAATTACTTAGAGATCTTTACATAGACAACATCTTTGCATCCTATGAATGATTACATTCCAAATTTAACTTTCCAGCAACACATTTCTTTCACTATCTTTGAATTAGAAACTTTGTTAAACAGAACCTGCCCGATTTTCCTCACCTCCCACCTCCCTCTAATATTGCTCAGTTTCGAGGACTCATTTCTGTAATATATAAAATTATTTTACAGTCCCTTCCCTTTCAAAGATCCAAGATGACAGTGGGAAAAGGATCTCTCACTCAACGTATCAGAAAGGAGTGGAAGGTAGCAATGCAGAGAAATCACTCGAGCTCCATATGCACAAAGCATACAATTTTATTCAACTCAAAATTATATATCAAGCACATGTGTCTCACTTAAAACTGTCCAAAATGTTTCCAGGGTGAGAGACAACCTGTGAACACTGTAATCGAGTTCCAGCCTCACTGGGTCACATGTTTTTGGGCCTGCACCACATTAACAGCATTCTGGACAAAAAGTTTTAAGTGCCTTTCAGACAGCCTTGGTGTCCCAATCCCTCCTAATCCACTAACCGCTGTGTTTGGTGGGCTCACAGATGGGCTTAAAGTGGAGAAGGACAAACAAACTGTGATTGCCTTTACTACACTATTGGCATGCAGACTTATTTTGCTAAACTGGAAGAATCCTAACTCTCAAGACTCTTACAGTGCATCCGGAAAGTATTCCCAGCGCTTCATCACTTTGTCCACATTTTGTTATGTTACAGCCTTATTCCAGAATGGATTAAATTCATTTTTTTCCTCAGAATTCTGCATACAACACCCTATAATGACAACGTGAAAAAAGTTCACTTGAGGTTTTTGCAAATTTATTAAAAATAAAAAAACTGAGAAATCCCAAGTATTCACAGCCTTTGCTCAATACTTTGTCGATGCACCTTCGGCAGCAATTACAGCCTCAAGTCTTGTTGAATATGATGCCACAAGTTTGGCACACCTATCCTTGGCCAGTTTGGCCCATTCCTCTTTGCAGCACCTCTCAAGCTCCATCAGGCTGGATGGGAAGTGTCGGTGCACAGCCATTTTAAGATCTCTCCAGAGAATGTCATTGGTGCCAGTCTGCCAGTAGGACTGCTATTAATCCAAAGTCATGAAAGTCATGACCGACCCCTCACTCCCAGGCCGCCAACCTTTCTGAATTTCCTCCATCAGCCAGGCATTATTGATTAACATACGCCAGATATAGCAGATATAAGAGCAGCAAGCTCAGAAATGGTCAGTTTCATCTCCCACAAGCATCTCAGAGTCTGCAATACTGTTCACAGTGTCTGTTTGCAGAACTCTGCACTTTGTATGCATATATATATATATATATATATATATATATATATATTGTAAAATATATATATTATATTATAAAGGGAAATCCTGAGACGAAACTTTTTCAAAGAGATAATTTAAAGTCCCGCGAAACAAGACTTTGGCCATGAGATTGTTTCAAGTCCCGCCCTCCTCTCGACCGTATTCAGCCACACCCTCTGCCCTCTCACCTCTCATTGGTGTGAATGCTTTTGTCAGACGCAGTTCCTGCGCTCTCAGCTCTTATAAATTTTAACGTTTTCCTCACTTTAAGTTCCCAATTAAAGAAGACGTATTATGTCCAAATCTTATTGAAGAATTTCATCCCAAAGGGTTATCAACAGAAGAAATGAGTACATGGGTAATCCTAGCACCGAGAAATGATAAAGTCAAATTAATTAACGTGAAAATTGTCAATCGGTTACACAGCAAATTGATTAAATGCTTATCAATAGACTCTGCTGAAACAGTTGGTGGTGATGGTGTGGAAGATGAAAACATCAACTTACAATATTACAAAGAATATCTACAAGCGTTAACACCGTCTGGTCTACGAATTACTGTAGAAAGATGGATGTATCCAAGAAAGGTAATGTAGTACATCTTCAGGGGATAACATTAGACACCAAAGGAGATCTTGATATGCCATTTGTATTAAAACGTTTACAGTTTCCCATTAGAATATCTTTTGCAAAGACAATTAACAAATCACAGGGACAAACGTTCGAAAAAGTCGGTCTATTTATTAGAGAGAAAGAAACGAAATTCAGTCACG
This sequence comes from Erpetoichthys calabaricus, assembly GCF_900747795.2. Lineage (NCBI taxonomy): Eukaryota > Metazoa > Chordata > Cladistia > Polypteriformes > Polypteridae > Erpetoichthys > Erpetoichthys calabaricus. Next base: position 100,858,322 of record NC_041409.2, on the reverse strand, counting down.
GGCAACGTTGTGTTGTTACGATGAAAGTCCAAACACAAAATCAAAATTCAATTAGATATTGATGAAAATTTAATTCCAAAAAATTGTTTGTACTGAAATTTTACAGTAAATGTGCAAGTTTAAAAAGCATAATGCAATGAATACCTCTAATGCAACATGAAACATAATTTCCTTTCAATTTATTACATTTTACTATTTTTTACTATGGTTAATTACTAGCTGTAATTTAAAATAGTTAGTTCTATTATGCATATGGAATAATTCCCATGAAAATAGTAATCTGTTTAAATTGTACATCTGCATACGCAAGCGTCAGAGCCACAAAGTGACTAACATGTAGTGCAGGCCCGGGGGCTGGCGAGCGCAGCGAGCAGGGGTTAGAGACCCCTAGTTTATATATATATATATATATATATATATATATATATATATATATATATATATATATATAAATATAAAAAATACAATGTCTGGCTGTCTGGCTGCTTTTCACAAGAGAACTACTTAATGGATTTAGATCGGTATTTTCTTTAATTTGCTTGAACATTCCAGATGATTTTGCGACATTTCTCTCATTTTGCGTTGTATCATAGTTTGCTTGCAGGAGTGATATATTCGCGCCAACCTGTGAGACAGAGGCTGCAGACCGAGGGGTGGGGAAAGCGTGACGTTAGGAGTAGAGTGCTGGGCAGGATCCTCCTCACTGTCCTGTTTCACCAATACGTGGGTAGAGCCACAGGGGACTGCTAGTATGTATATATATATATATATATATATATATAGAAGAGAAGGTCTGTGATACAGTTTGCATATTTGCAGCTGGAGATCCACAAAGGGAGAAAAAATGAATCACGTATCATAAAGTAATTTTTATTCCTGAACTTTCAACCCCTACCAGGGGTCTTCATCAGAGGATAATGCTTAGACTTACAAGAATCAAAGGCAATATATAGCAACACATTAAGTGGGGTGGAGGGGGAGGTTTGATTCTTGTAAGTCTAAGCATTATCCTCTGATGAAGACCTATGCCCATACTAAATCAACAGGACACACATTCAACTGGGACAATGTAAAAGTAAAATGTAAGGCCAGTACTAAAAGTGCCAGAGAGTTGGCCGAGTCTTGGCTATCAAATGAAAACGCCATCAACAGATACTTGGACATAAACCCAGCATATGCTAACTTAAGAAGAACATGTACATAATAAATAAACAATACAACCGCCCCCCCATTTGATCAAACTGACTTAGTCACCTAAACCCCCCCCCCCCACACACACACACTTAATGTGTTGCTATATATTGCCTTTGACTCTTGTAAGTCTAAGCATTATCCTCTGATGAAGACCCCTAGTAGGGGTTGAAAGCTCAGGAATAAAAACTACTTATGATACGTGATTAATTTTTTCTCCCTTTGTGGATCTCCAGCTGCAAATATATATATACTGTATATATATATGTGAGTGTGTGTGTGTGTGAGGAGGGACCCAAAAATGACAAGAATTTTCTTTTAAAAAATCGTATATTTCTCAGAACATTCCCAAAATGCAATCCCCTGAGACACAATACACTTGTCCCACTGCTTTGTTGCAAACTGTTCTGAAACTCTTGCAAAGTGATAGCCTTCAGTGCCTCCATCGTTTGCTTCTTGACCTCCTCTGCATCCTGAAAACACTTTCCTTGAAGGTCCTTCTTCATTCTCAGAAATAAGAAAAAAATCACAGGGTGCAAAGTCCAGGGAGTGGGGATGGGGGGGTGGGAGACCGTTGTGTCATCGCACTTTTCAGGAGAAACTGCCGCACACTCAGTGCTGTGTGTGTTGGAGTGTTGTTGTGATGCAGAAGCCACTCGCCTGCTGGCCACAATTCGGGTCGTTTTCTCCGCACTGCATCAGGCAGTCACTTGAGCACTTCAAGGGTCCTGCTTGGCCAAACGATGCAGAGGGCAGTCAGGTACACACACCTAGTGGCAAACATCGGAACAAATGCCCCTCCAGCCCACAACCAGACAGGAAGAAGCCAGTGTCCTTCATAAGTACAGCACCTCACTGGACTATCATGGCCTATTTTTTTAGGGGGGAGGGGGGTTAATTCATGAACCAATAAGTTGGTTGTTTATCAATCAATCCGTGGATGAATCACTTCATTAACTGATCAGTCCCAAGTGTAATTGCTGCTGATTGTTTGACCGAGCGACCGGTTGACGACGCAGCTCCCTTCATATTTCCTCGTGTCCTTTCTTGACTTTTCGGCTTTGATTCACAAGAACCCGCTGCTGTGTTTATCTCAAAAACGCTGCGAGTGAACATTGCAAAGCAGACATTCTGTTGTCATTACAATCTGAGCTCAAAATGTTCCAGCAGACATTCTGAGGAGGTTCCATGTCTCTCTGCCAACATTGTGTTAACCAAATGTGGGACGACTACAAACGGCTGACTGGACAGTGGGGTTTTTTTTAAATGTTCAGTTTATTACTCTTGAATGGATTCATTGCTAAAGTATATCACTATTACTGTATATGCTTAAAAAGTTCAGTTCTCTTCCAGAGTAGGCCAAGTGTTACTTAAAAATAAAATGCCTGTACATTTACAGTATACTGTGTAAGCCCCTGTTCTTTACATTAAGCTCTTCATTTACTGACTGATGCCTTTCCAGTTTTCACCCCCGTGGTCTGCTTTTTTTTTGTAAAATTGAGTTGAAAGCACAAATAAAGAAATGAGAGTAGAAGAAGAGTGGAAAAGTCAGCTGAAAATAAAAAAGAAATTTCACATTGATGCAGTGCCATGCAAAGTGTGTCACCATCCTGAGACATTTGGTTTTGTCACATTAAGTGACAGTATAGGAGAGCACAGCAGAGCAGAAGAAGTGCATCAAGTGCAGAGAGTGCAGCCACATTGTTACTTGTGTAGCCAAGTGCCAGTCTCTGGCGCCACGTAAGGTACAATGAAAAAAATGAAAGGCACTATATAATAGATAGATAGATAGATAGATAGATAGATAGATAGATAGATAGATAGATAGATAGATAGATAGATAGATAGATAGATAGATAGATAGATAGATAGATAGATAGATAGATAGATAGATCTGAAAGGCACTATATGATAGATAGATAGATAGATAGATAGATAGATAGATAGATAGATAGATAGATAGATAGATAGATAGATAGATAGATAGATAGATAGATAGATAGATAGATAGATAGATAGATCTGAAAGGCACTATATGATAGATAGATAGATAGATAGATAGATAGATAGATAGATAGATAGATAGATAGATAGATAGATAGATAGATAGATAGATAGATAGATAGATAGATAGATAGATAGATAGATAGATAGATAGATAGATAGATAGATAGATAGATAGATCTGAAAGGCACTATGGTCTTCACATTTCATTTCTGTTTGGGTGCCATTTAAGGAAAGGAATGAAGCAACGATGAAGAAATTCAGGGGAACAAATCTCAAAAAACAAGTCCATTAAAATGAAAGGCAAAGGAGTTAATTAGCAGCAAAAATGGATCACCAATTAAGAAAAAGGTTAGAATGAAAACCTGCAGCCACTGCAGCCCTCTAATACTGGATTTGGAAATCACCAATTTATAAGCTTGGCCTTGTTTAAATGTGCAGGCCACAAGCCTGCATCTGAGTTTTGGGACCAGGCCTACTTTAGGCTTCGATTGAGGCCTACTTTCTCTTTATGAAGTCTTTTCTTGAGTTGGGTGGGCCCTGACTTTATCACAGCAGATGCAAATTCAGTGGAAAATACAGAAAGGATTAAATCCATATTAAACCAAATTGCCACTTGGTGCCCCACTGATTTATTTTTTTCTTTTTTTGTTGCACACCAATAAAAGTGGACCTTTTTCTATGTTTCTCATAATTCTGAAAGTTGCTGAAATGTCTGAGTAATTTATCTGCTGAACACGGTGCCCTGCTCCTCTGTTAAACTCCAGCCGCTCGCGGTCTCCGGCAGTGGCTCACATTAACTAGGTCTCATTAAAAGGGCACCGATGCTGTTGGCCGGTGGGCGAGTTAATGGGGGTGGGGGGGGGGGGGGGGTTGGTTTATCAGACTTGAGAAAAGACGTTGGCTTTTCCGTACCATTTGGGGTGTGCGGCATGGTAATGAAACTTTTGCAAAGAAATAAGTGTGATTAAATTTTTAACAATCCTTATTAACTAGCAGCTTTTCGAATGACTTTTCAAACTCGGCAGGGAGGCGCGCAGCACCGTCGTCTCCACGACTGCATTAAACGCGACGGTTAGCCTGAATAGGCACCAGCCTAAAAGGATCTCTTTGACACAGGCAATTTGCCTGACGTACGGCTCGGCAGCACTGACTCAAAGCCCCAAATTAAATTCTCGCCTACACCCCTGGACCCCCCCCCAAGCCCCCACAGTCTCAGATCTCGCAATGTGGCAGGAGGGGTTTCGGAAAGCAACAAATGGAGAAATGCGGAAATGCCACTGAGATCATTTGTTCCAAACTGGGGCAGGAGGCACGCAGTGAAATATAAACCTGAGTTCTAATCAGCTGCCCTTTGTGAGGCTTGACGGCCTAAAGGGCTGAGGGTCACAATTCAGTGAGGTGAGCACCGCCATGGAGTGCTTTTCACACTCATTAAAATGTCACTGGAACAAGCAACTGAACACGCTGGGCAAAGCTTTAATTGCATCACACAAGAAACAATGGGAGCTGGATGGGGGCGCAGGCTTAGAGGGCATGCGGTTGGACTTTGGGGTCGAGACTGGAGTGTCAAATCATCAAATGACTTTGGTCAGTTTAAACATATAAGCCTGACTTAGTGATGAGGATTTCTTGGGTGCCCTGATCTAAAAGCTTGAACGGCCCTCTCCAAGGAGGAGGCCGAGGACCAGGACTTAAATTCAGGGTCAAGGTGTTTAGATGGTGTCCAGCATGTGCCCTTAGGAAATGTAAGCAGTACCACCCTGTGCAGAGAGAGGGCACTGTCACTAACTTCATTTCGTTTTCTCGCTAGATGGACGGTGTGTGACTCGGCTTCCATGTCCACCAGAAAGCTCCGCCCCTTTTGGGTCAGCACCTTAAAAACCCTCAGAGCAACCGGAAACGGACATACGATTAGCGGGCCATCTGAGAAGGTGGAAGAATCGGTCCCTCACCTTTGTGTTGACTCGCTGGATGCCAACCTGTTTTGCACTCTCACTGTTGTCATTTATACTTTTATTAAGTTTTTATGGGGTTTCCCAGATGAATTTCTAAAATCTATGCCAAGATCCTAGAGATTTAGAACTCAAGGATCACAATTTCCTTATTCATTTTTGCTTTTAGCTTAAGTTGAGAAACTTCTAGATTTTGTCCATCACACCAAGACACCATCTTTGTCTCCTATGGCAGCACTGTTACGAGGTGTTTGGCGTTTCCCGTTGTCATGGTGTTCTCCCACGATTCCGCAGATTGTATGTCATCTGTGCTGTCATCGGAACGATGGTTTTATGGTTGCTCCAAAGATCTCCGGAGCTTCAAGTCTCAACTCCCAGTATAATGACTGACTGACCTTTGCACGAAGGCTTTAAACACAACATCCACCAACCCCAACGCAATTCTTCTCTCTTCATTCTCTTCCACGGTCTTAGGCGAGCTTTGACCTCCTTCCACCCGACTCCAACTCGCCTAGATGAGGTTAAGCAGCTTCTTTTATGCCAGACCCGGGAGGACTACCAGTGCCGGGGCATAGCCTGATGCAAGCACTTTTGTGTTAATCAGAAGATCCCTTCAGCTCCCCCTGGAGACCCCAGTGGATCCCAACAAGGCTACCTCATGGGACTACAGGTTCCAGCATGCCCAGCGGGCGTCCGTGTGGGGATCCTAACCCAAGGAGTCTGCCATCTAGTGTGTTGGGGGAGAAAATATTTATCGGTGTGCATCTCCCCCACCGTTTTACTTACCTCATCAGTGACATTCATGTGACTCTGGTGACTCTTCCTATGAAGTCAGTAGACGGATTGGGAGAGCATGGGGGGTCATGAGGTCACAGCAAAGGGGTGTGTAGCTCTCCAGATATCTCTGAAAAAGGATGAAGGTCCAAGTCTTTAGAGTCCTACCTCTTTGTAAGGCATGGATGCTATCCAGTGACCTGAGATGAAGACTGGACTCCTTCATGTGTGTCTCTTCAGAGAATCCTTGGGTACCTCTGGTTTGACTTTGTGTTGCTCACAGAGTTCTGAATGAGGCACATGACCTTCATTGTGAGGGAGCGACAGTTAGGGCACTACAGCCATCTGGCGTGATTACCCGAGGGTGATTTGGCTTGCAGGATCCTCATTGTTGAGGACCCGCGTGGCTGAACCAGGCCAAGGTAACGCATACATAACACCTGGCTGCGGCAGATAGAGGATCATTTCCGGAGGGTGGGACTGGACCGCGTGTCTGCCCGGGGGGTTGCCAACTGGGATCCCGAGCTGTTTCGTTGTGTGGTGGGTGTGGCAACACGCTGTACCAGTGCCTGCTCCCCGACCTGATCTGAGCTGATTTACCCCCCGCCCTTCCATTGTACTGGCCTCCCACCCAAGTAAGGATCCTTTTACAAGTCCATGTGTGCCATCTATCACAACATACAGTACTTTTGCTCAAATTTTTCGAAGCCTTTTTTTTAACTACTCTTTTTCTTATTTGATCTCTTGCTCTCATTTCTGGCTGCTGATTTTTCATTACAGTTTTATATGTTTGAAACATGGGACTGTCTTTCGGTTCCGACCTTAGCTGTCTCCCAGTCGTCTACCTTAATAACATGCACTGTCTCACCCTGAGTCACTATACTTGTGTGACATTTATTTTCTCTTTTTTTTTCATCCTGTCCATTAATCAGGGGTTTACCAGATGGTTCCATAACCCTTTTCAAGTTTCTAGATTACTTATTTAAAGATACACCCTGGAATGCTCTGGGACACATCATCCATGATGCTTCTTGAGGTGAGCAGAAACCTTCGCTCAGGTGACCTAGCCATGGTTGATCAGGCCCTGGCTTGTATCCCAGCACCAATAGTCCACAATTCAGACCTCCTGATCCAAAGTCACCCAGAGGTCCTCTCTGCAGGCCTCTATGCTGGACTTTATGGCTCTCCTTTTCACAACTCCTGTGTTGCCAAGCAGGATGTAGACCTTGCATAATGAGTGGTCAACAAAGCCTCTACATCCCACCTCAATGGGCTCTCAATGAGCATTCCAGATGCTCCTCCTTTTGCCCTGCACCACCAGCTCATGGTACTTGGACCTCTTCAATGCAGTCCTCCTAAGGGACTGTTAGCTCCACGGTGAGCACCTGCGTTGAAGATGTAGATGTTAACACCATGTCTGCCCTCAAACAAGTTTGTGTAACACAATCCGGGAACTTGAGCTGCCTGCCCAAGTCTACTCGCAGCTCCCAGTCCAACGCCAAGGTACCGTAGACTGTGGCTGTGGCTGCTGTCCCGCCCTGACAAAGATGATGTCCCTCTGGCTGTGGATCACCCAGTTGTTAACACACACATTCTTTCTTCCAGATCACATCAGAACTTCCTTTTCTCTACTCAGCTGGCATCAATGCAACATCGCCAGGTTAATCGTAACACAAGGGTATGCTGGGCAGTTACCCGGGGGCCCCATGCTAATCTCTGTATGCTGTGACTTGCTGAGCAGTTGTGTAGGTAGGAGCCCCAGTGCATTGCTCTTTCTGAGGGCCTATAGTGCTGTTAAGATGGCCCTCAACCTCATGTCTCCTAGTCTCATGGGGCCAGACTCTCAGAAAGAGAATACACACCTGGGGGACAACTCGCTAAAATCTTAACAATGGACAGTGGCGAAATCTGCCATTGAAGAGGCCACACAAACAGGGGGTTCTTTCTAAAAATCAAAACCCAATTCGGTCCACTGCACGTGCTGTAAACAGTCGGAGTACAAGGGGAAGGACAAGTGAAGCAACATATTGATGGTAAATGTATTCAATTTAGAACAATAACGGTAACGTTCAAAATGGACATCTTAAGAATAACATTTGATTCAGTATTGTGGTCTGTGTAGATTCTGGTGTGCCATGTTTCATTTTCCAATTAGATAGTCATGTTAAATTACCTTTAGCTAATCGTTTAGCTGTGCCGTCAGAATCTGGGTGCTGTGCAGTCCTGTTCACGGTTCTGCTGGTCTCAGAGTCGTAGGCACTGTCACTCACATGCACACGGGAGACAGCTAAAGGGCTCGACAGAAGGTAATTCCGTGCCGGAATCTCCTGTCTGCTTCCACTGCTTCTTCACAGAATGACAGTCTTCTTCTTCTTTCGGCTGCTCCCATTAGGGGTTGCCACAGCGGATCATCTTTTTCCATCTCTTTCTGTCCTCGTCATCTTGTTCTGTCGCCCCCATCACCTGCATGTCCTCTCTCACCACAACCATAAACCTTCTCTTAGGCCTTCCTCTTCTCCTCTTACCTGGCAGCTCTATCCTTAGCACCCTTCTCCCAATATACTCAGTATCTCTTCTCTGCACATGTCTAAACCAACGCCATCTTACCTCTCTGACTTTGTCTTTCAACCATCCAATCTGTGCTGACCTTCATTTCTAATCCTGTCCATCCTTGTCACACCCAATGTAAATCTTAGCATCTTTAATTCTGCCACCTCCAGCTCTGTCTCCTGTGCCACCGTCTCCAGCTCATATAACATAGCTGGTCTCACTGCTGTCCTGTAGACCTTCCCTTTCACTCTTGCTGATACCCGTCTGTCACCAATCACTCCTGACACTCTTCTCCACCCACACCATCCTGCCTGCACTCTCTTCTTCACTTCTCTTCCACAATCCCAATTACTCTGTACTGTTGATCCCAAGTATTTAAACTCCTCCACCTTCACCAGCTCTACTCCCTGCATCCTCACCATTCCACTGACCTCCCTCTCATTCACACACATGTATTCTCTCTTGGTGGTCCTACTGACTTTTATTCCTCTCCTCTCCAGAGCATATCTCCACCTCTCCTGGGTCTCCTCAACCTGCTCCCTACTCTCACTCCAGATCACAATGTCATTAGCAAACATCACAGTCCACAAGAACTCCTATCTAATCTCGTCTGTCAACCTGTCCATCACCATTGCAAATGAGAAAGAGATCAGTGCCGATCCCTGATGTAATCCCACCTCCGTCAATCCTGCCACAGACCTCACCACGGTCACACTTCCCTCATACATATCCTGTACCACTCTTATGTACTTCTCTGCCACTCCCGACTTCCTCATACAATACCACAAATCCCCTCAGTCACCCTGTCATATGTTTTCTCCAGGTCCACAAAGACGTAATGCAACTCCACTCAAACAGCGCAGGTCCACTCTCTTCTTCGACAGTCGCCGCCCTGTCTCTGACCCTGGCACATGAAAATCCTCTTTTTTAACATGCTGGCTACATACTCGGGAATTAGGAGTAATGGTACAGTAAAACCCTCTCTCCGGATAGCCATGATCCGTTTAGATTGGGAAATGTCTGAAAACGGAGTACCTTGATGAATAATAAAGTATCTATCTATCTATCTATCTATCTATCTATCTATCTATCTATCTATCTATCTATCTATCTATCTATCTATCTATCTATCTAATCCTGCCAACTACACTATCTATCTATCTATCTATCTAATCCTGCCAACTATGCTATCTATCTATCTATCTATCTATCTATCTATCTATCTATCTATCTATCTATCTATCTATCTATCTATCTATCTATCTATCTATCTATCTATCTAATCCTGCCAACTATGCTATCTATCTATCTATCTATCTATCTATCTATCTATCTATCTAATCCTGCCAACTACGCTATCTATCTATCTATCTATCTATCTATCTATCTATCTATCTATCTATCTATCTATCTATCTATCTATCTATCTATCTATCTATCTATCTATCTACTTACTGGAAGCTCAGCATAGAGGTATACAACAATGTTCAGCTGTAGAGCTCCCTGTACACCAAAACTTAAACTTCTTTTTCTCAGACATTCTCACCACTAAACAAAAATCACAAGTGCAGTATGGACAACAGAAGTGACCGAGCTGGCTGAGATTTCACTGGAAGTACGTCAGCACTACTGTGTGCATATAAAGAACTGATTTATTCATCTATTTTTTCCTTTTGTAACTTCCTTTTTTGCTCCTTTTTTATTCACATCTGAGTTTCCTTTTATTCCTTACTGTTCCATATTTTGGGATGAACGTGTCCTTCATTATATGTACAACACTTTTAAACCTGCCTCCACTCTTCTATGTAGCTCCATCCAGTGGGCTGCCACCCCACCATCTTGACTTGCCTGGCCTACTGCCACTCAAACATATAGCCCCGCCCAGGTGGTTCCCACCCCATCACCTAGCCCCACCCATACTCTTTTCATTCTGTCATTTAGCCCCACCAAGCCCTCTGCCACTCAAGTGTCACGCCCCACCAAATATCTGGAGCACTTCTAGATGGTTTTGTTTTGGTCCAGCCTGTGGAGAGCTTCTTGTACTCTGCTAATATATTTTTTTATATATATATTTAATATTTACTATGGGGCTCTGCCCCCTGCTCTCTTCGCTCGCCAAACCCCGAGCGGGCGCTACGCACTAGCCACTTCACAGATCTGCTGCTCGTGTATGGGGAAGTGGATGTACAATTTAAACAGATTGTTATTTTCATGGGAATTGTTACATATGCATAATAGACTTAACTATTTTACATTACAGCAAGTAATTAACCAGAGTAAAAAAATAGTAAAACGTAATAAATTGAAAGAAAAATATGTTTCATGTTGCGTTAGAGGTATTCATTGCGTTATACATTTGGCTTTGAAATTAACACACAAATACTTTTTAAACTTACACTTTTACTGTAAAACTCCAGGAAAAACAATTTTTTGAATTAAATTTTCATCAATATCGCATTGAATTTTGATTCCGTGCTTGGACTTAAATCGTGACAACGCAACGTATAACTACCCGTGAGTGAATTTCGTTTCTTTCTCTCAAATACATAAAACGACTTTTTTGAATGTTTGTCTCTGTGATTTGTGAATTGTCTTTGCAAAAGCTATTCTAACGGGGAACTGTTAACGTTTTAATACGAATGGCATATCAAGATCTCCTTTGGTGTCTAATGTTAGATGAACTACATGACCTTTCTTGTCACCTGTTCAAATTTTACATGTCAGAATTGTTCGACCTTTTTTCAATACAACTAATCTTGTCCTATTGCACAGCCCATCACTCAGACATAAATTACACAATAACCTTACAATACATCCTTCTTTCTACAGTAATTCAGCCGGTGGAAGACCAGATGGTGTTAACGGTTGTAGATATTCTTCATGATATTGTAAGTTGATGTTTTCACCTTCCACACCATCACCACCAACTGTTTCAGCAGAGTCTATTGATACGCATTTAACCAATTTGCCGTGTAACCAATCGACAATTTTCGCGTGAATTCGTTTGACTTCATCATTTCTCGGTGCTAGGATTGCCCGTGTACTCAATTCTTCTGTTGATAACCCTTCAGGATGAAATTCTTCAATAAGATATGGACATAACAAGTCTTATATTATTGGGAACTTAAAGTGAGGAAAACATAAAAATTTATAAGAGGAACTGCGTCTGACAAAAGCATTCACACCAATGAGAGGTGAGAGGACCGCAGGTGTGGGCTGTTAAATGGAAATGATTGAGAGGAGGTCTTGAACAAATCTCTTGGCAATAGTCTCGTCTCAAGATTTCCTTTTATAATAGAGAGACATATTTCTTGCCAACTCAGTAATGGACAGCAGATGATTAAAAACACCATAACTTGCTTTTACAATTTCTTGAGAGTGACCTTACACCTTACCTTACTATTTCGATTTTCCGGCTTTCATGGGGTCCACAGGGTTAACTAAGGGTCGCAGACCCAAAAGCGGCCGTCATATTTCACATCTTGGTCACTGACCTAATGAACTAAAGTCTGTGGATCACTGGTCAGGTTTGTTTTCTAGTTTATCAGACCCAGAAGCTCTGTGTGTGTGTGTGTGTGTGTGTGTGTGTGTGTGTGTGTGTGTGGTTATCTGCCGGCAAAAGGCTTTCTGACCTTCCGCTACATTGCTCTTTTATTCTTGTTTTGACATCCTGACTCTGTCCATTCATAACACAGACGGGATGCTCTTCTTCTCCTTTTCTCTTTCAATCTGATGCTAATTTAGCAGAGTGTCACCCTCTGTTAAAATCAGACTACGGCATCGGGATAAAACCCTCGGGGGGTCTCGTTGTGGCTGAAGCAGTCAGCGGGACACATGTGTACGATGGTACAACAGAGTAAAAGGATTCCTACCAAAGTGTTAGGATAACATGATGTGGTGACCAGTACTGGGCTTTAGTAGGCTTCTTAGTTTTTTTCTTAAATTTGTGTCGCTTCCTTCACGGTGCAAATCAGCACAAAGAACAAGTCAACAATGCAATAGCTAAAGCACAAAGTAACTGTTAATTAATGTGAATGTAGCGCCTTTCACATCACAATCCCACATAAGTGTTTTACAAAGAAACAACAATACAAGTTAACCATCTGTCACTAATCACTCCTGACACTCTTCTCCACCCATTCCATCCTGCCTGCACTCTCTTCTTCACTTCTCTTCCACAATCCCCATTACTCTGCACTGTTTATCCCAAATATTTAAACTCATCCACCGTCGCCAACTCCACTGCCTGCATCCTCACCATTCCACTGACCTCCCTCTCATTCACACACATGTATTCTGTCTTGTTCCTACTGACCTTCATTATACTCCTCTCATATCTCCACCTCTCCAGGGGTCACCTCAGCCTGCTCTCTACTAGTGCTGCAGATCACAATGTCATCAGCAAACATCACAGTCCACGGGGACTCCTGTCTCATCTCATCTGTCACCCTGTCCATCACCATTGCAAATAAGAAAGGGCTCAGAGCCGATCCCTGAAGTAATCCCACCTCCGTCACTCCTACCGCAGACCTCCCCACAGTCACACTTCCTTCGTACATATCCTGTACCACTCTTATGTACTTCTCTGCCACTCCTGACTTCCTCATACAATACCACAGCTACTCTCAGTCACCCTGTCATATGCTTTCTCCAAGTCCACAAAGATGCAATGCAACTCCTTCTGACCTTCTCTCTAAACTTCTCCATCAACATCCTCAGAGCAAACATCACATCTGTGGTGCTCATTCCTGGTATGAAACCATCCTGCTGCTCACTGATCATCACCTCCCTTCTTAACTGAGCTTCCACTACTCTATTCCTTAACTTCATGCTGTGGCTCATCAGTTTTATCCCCCTCTGCACATCCCCCTTATTCTTAAATATCGGCACCAGTACACTTCTTCTCCACTCCTCAGGCATCTTCTCACTTTCCAAGATTCCATTAAACAATCTGGTTAAAAACTCCACTGCCATCTCTCCTAAACACCTCCATACTCCCGCAGGTATGTCATCTGGACTAACGGCCTTTCCATTCTTCATCCTCTTCATCACTGTCCTTATGTCCTCCTTGCTCATCCGTTGCACTTCCTGATCTCCACATCATCCAACTTCTTCTCTTCATTCATCAGCCTCTCACAGTCCTCCTTCCATCTGCTCAACACACTCTCCTTGCTTGTGAGAACGTTTCCATCTTTATCCTTTATCACCCTAACCTGCTGCACATCTTTCCCAGCTTGGCCCCTCTGTCTCGCCCACTCGTCCTTTTCTCCCTCCTTAGTGTCCAACCTCTCATACATCATATGTTTTTTCTTTAGCCTTCACCACCTCCCTCTTCACCATTCGCCTTATCTCCTTGTACTCTTGTCTACTTTCTGCGTCTCCCTGACTATCCCACTTCTTCTTCGCCATCCTCTTCCTCTTTATACTCTCCTGTACTTCCCTATTCCACCACCAGGTTTCCTTTTCCTCCTTCCTCTGTCCAGATGTCACACATTTCTGTTCATTTATATTATGAGATTGAAGACACCAGGCGGCACAGTGGCACAGTGAGTAGCACTGCTGCCTCGCAGTTGGGACACCTGGGGACCTGGGTTCGATTCCCGGGTCCTCCCTGCGTGGAGTTTGCATGTTCTCCCCGTGTCTGCGTGGGTTTCCTCCGGGCGCTCCGGTTTCCTCCCACAGTCCAAAGACATGCAGGTTAGGTGGATTGGCGACTCTAAATTGGCCCTAGTGTGTGCTTGGTGTGTGGGTGTGTTTGTGTGTGTCCTGCGGTGGGTTGGCACCCTGCCTGGGATTGGTTCCTGCCTTGTGCCCTGTGTTGGCTGGGATTGGCTCCAGCAGACCCCTGTGACCCTGTGTTTGGATTCAGCGGGTTGGAAAATGGATGGATGGATGGATGGATTGAAGACACCATGCCAACTTTATTTGTCATTTGCTCAGGTATGTCACTGTTACCTGGTGACACTGTGTGCACCTAGAGCTAATGTTTGACTGTTCAGGTATGTTGAGAGACACAATCATTTCCAAGAGGTGCACTTACTTTTTCACATGACGGTGTCTTTTATTTAAAGTTTATGATTGTTTAATCCTTTAAAATGTTGTGCAGCGCTTTGTTAACATTTATTTGTTTAAAAAAGGTCCTACATGAATAAAGCTTATTATTATTAATGCCCAAGCCAGTAAAAATGATAGGCTGATCCAGGGCTGAGATTTTGTGGTCCCCAGTCCTGCTCCTCAGCCACCTGAGATTATGTATGGATGGTGGGCCTCCTGTATCTGCCAACATCTACCAGACCCGGGGTTTTGGGGGGCCTTTATTTGGGGTCCATTCACTCACTGTGCACTTCAGAGGTCCTGCGAAGGGTCTACAATCCGAGTCCAGGAGCACTCGAGGAGGGCCAGTCCTTCACTTCTCACGACAAGCCTTTCATCTTCTGGTGTCTCGCCGTGGGATGGGAGATATGAGAGTCGGCCTGGGATGCTCTCCTCACAGGGCCTCACAGTCAGGAGCCAGCATGCCAGATTAGCGTCAGGAGTTTGTGCCCCCGCAGAGATGGCCACCGTTGCGTGACTCGCTCACTGTCACTCTGATTTGGGCTTTGGACGTACTAAAAACTACGAGACTGCAGGAGACAGCACTGGAGGTTGACCTCGGTTTCCCACCGAGGTTGTCACGCTCGTGTAGACTGAGCAGTATTTGTTTTCTTTTTCGAGGAGAAGCGGGCAAGATGGCATCAGCAGGCGACTGAACCCCACCCACCACAAACAACAGTCCAGACTGCACTCACCTTTCCTTTTTTTGTGTCGCCAACTTGAGCCATTAAGAGTCAGCTACAGGCAGCCACATCTGGATGGGCACCTTTAACCAGAAGTGGAATGCCTTGGAATAAATAATGAAAATTGGCACCAGACTGAGAGGGAGTGCCAGAAGCAGATGTGATGCCAGCTGGGCATCTGATGAGGGGAGATCCATCAACGATTACTTGGAGTTCCGTAAATTGTACAAAAATCAATAAAAGTGACGTCCACCAAATACACGCTAGGCCCAGTTCGGCGAAATGCGATTCCGAGATTCTGAATCAATGCATATTCTGACAAGTTGTGTCAAGCATGCAAAGAGAAGTCTCGGACGATGTGGCGTTGCCCTCTTTTCTTTTAAAGTTGTGTGAAAAAGTAAGTGAACCCTTTGGAATTCCTTGCATTTCTGCATTGATTCCTCATAAAATGTGCAAGATCTTCATCTACGTCACAGTTCTGGACAAGCACAATCTGACTACACTAAGAACTGACACAGTTGGACCATTCGTGTCTTTATTGAGCACACTGATTTGGAGAATGCCAAGAGGTCTGGAGGTGCATGAGGGAGAAAAGAGGGAGAGAAGTATGTGAGGATTGTCCAAGGTAGGTATGAGGGGGTGAGGACCTGGGGTCAGGGTAACAGACAAGATCCTAGTTGGAGAAGCTCTGCACCAGGGATCTTCTTGAAGTACTTACAGTCTGATCTGGTTATGGATGTGTTGACTCATTGGCAACACTGTATCTTGTGGCACCACAAAGGAGGAAGTGGTAAGGAAGTTGGAAGAATGGAGAAGGGCTTTGGAAGACAGAGGATTGAAGATAAAATGGAAGAAGAAGAAGAAGACAGAATATCTGAAGTCTAATGATGATCAAAATTCATAAGTTAGCCTTCAGGGAGAGCTATAGAATAGAGTTGTAGATGTTTAAATGTCGAGGATCAGAGGTAGCACAAGATGCTGAGATAACCCATAGAGTGCACTGTGGGTGGAAGCTATCAGGAGTATTGTGTGGTTGGAGAATGAAGGTGAAGGTTAAAGGTCAGGCTTGTAAGACAAGCAATGATGTATGGAGGCGAGACACGGGCAGTCAAGGGAGTGCTGGAAAAGATGTTAGACATGGAGAATATGGAGATACCAGAAAGGGACTGAAGCAGAAATGAGACCATCAGAGGTACAAAAAAAGATAGGACAGGAAAGACAGTTGAAGTGTTTTTTTTTTTGACTCAGCCCTGTTGGGTTCTGTGAGTACCACCCAGGGGGTGCTGCAGGGACAAGGGAGCCCTATGTCGTGGGGCTCCAGCCTTACCCAGAAGTGACCCTTGGGAACACTGGAAGAAGACAGAATTGCAGAGTACTCTATATTGCTGTGTGCTGCTGTGCTTGTACTTGTGCTGGTGGTGTGGGAAATGATTCCCAGAAGAATTTCCCACAATAAAAAGTCTGGTTCATTTTACTCTTGTGTCCAGAACTTGTCTGTGTTGGGTGTTCGGGAAGCTTGACTGCCCTCACTGGTCACAATATTTATTTATATTTATATTTACTCTTATAAGGCCATAGAATATCAAATAAAAAAAAATTTAAATAATAGGTGGTCTGCACTGGATGATTTTCCTCTGACCCCCAACCCCTGTTACTGACACAATGGCACTTCCTAGCAATACAAAGGTGTTTCCTATCCCCAACCCGTCCCCCCCGACTATAGAAGGATTTCTAACCTAA
The DNA here is from genome assembly GCF_900747795.2 of Erpetoichthys calabaricus. NCBI lineage: Eukaryota > Metazoa > Chordata > Cladistia > Polypteriformes > Polypteridae > Erpetoichthys > Erpetoichthys calabaricus. The sequence goes on along the minus strand of NC_041409.2, from coordinate 100,841,332 downwards.
ACAGCGACTTTTTAGTCAAAGGTTAAACTGCTGGTCTGGTATATAGCGCCCTTCCTGGCCCATATGGGGCTCTCCCAAGTGAAGCTCACCGTTCTCCCTACACGTACCGTTTCTTGAAAGTGGAGCCAAGTGAAGTGCAGACAAGAGCGTGTTCAATAAATCATGAGGAAGCAAAAGAAAAAAAAAGAAGAAGAAGATGAGCGTGGCGAGACCCCTTCGTGCTCGTGATTTTGCTTCATCCCCCATCCCTTTTTTTTTTTCCTTTCCTCCTCCGGGGTTGCGTGCTGTTTTCCAATGTTTTCATTGCTGTCAAGACCTCCGACTAAAACATGACTAGCGCCACACTAATCCAGCCCTGCGGCCCCCCCGGGCCTCCCCCCACCGCTGCAGGACTATTTACTCCACGCCTTATTTCCCCTTTATCTTAGATGTCCCCTGATGTCAAAGGCTGTGAATTTAATATTGATTTTATAAAGTACTTTTACTGTAACATGTCAGCTGGCATTAGCTTCAAGCGCGAGGAGGCCTGGGCACTCAGCTGGATTTGCACGCGATGCGGCTCTGCGGCGCTGCCAGCATCCTGATTGGAGTGGCGGGCAGCCGTGGAGGCAGAGGCCATGCCTGAACCCCCCACCCTGCCACTCTCATGCCCGTGCCGGCCTCTGTGTGTACACGCTTGGCGGATCGGAGAGACGGATCATTTGCTGGTGTGTAAACAGACAGACGAGTTTATGGATCGCATTAAACCCCAGTGGCTGTCAGGAAGCAGACGCGCCTTTGCCACGACACCCCCGTCCGCCCGCCTACCCGCCCCAACCCTCGCCACTCCACTCTTTATTTTTTTCATTTTTGTTCCGTTCTGATTCAGCACTGAGTCAGTAACACAAATCAGATCAATCAATGACTTGTGAGGTGTACCCCTCAAGATTGCTTTTTTGTTAACTGCTGCCTAGACATCCTTGTGGACCACACATCAAGAATGAGACATCAAGGAGCCAGCCAGTGTGAACCACTACCCCTGACAGAATGCCAGGCAACCAATCCAGGAGATGGCATGGACCCATAACTTGATGGGACACCAAATAGTCATCCAGTAGTTGGCAGATGACTGACAGCATAGAGCACCAAGTGTCCACCAGTACACTGACTGGACACCAAAAAGCCATCCAGGATGGGGTGGACTATCACTCGGGCAGCATGCCAAGCAGCCATCCATGAGGTGATGTGAGCCGCTGCCCAGATAAGATTCCAAGGAGTTATCCAGCAGTTGGCAGGATGAATGGCAGGATAGGACACCAAGCGTGAACCATTAAACTTGACTGGACACCAAAAAGACATTCAGGAGATGGTATGGTCCCATACGTTGATGAGACATTAAATAGTCATCCAGTAGTTGGCAGATGACTGACAGCACAGGACGCCAAGTGTCAACCCCTACACCTGACTGGACACCAAGAAGACATCCGGGAGATGATATGAACACATACCTGGATGTGACATTAAGGAGCCATTTGGGAGGCTAGTGTGGACCACTACCCACAGACTGGACACCAAGAAGCCATCCAGGATGCTGTTGATTACCACGCAGACAGGATGCCAAGCAGTCATCCAGGAGATGGCATGGAGCTATACCATGAAGGGATACCAAATAGTCACCCAGTAGTTGGCAGACGACTGACAGGATATGACACCAAGTATCAAACATTACACCTGACCGAGCACCAAGAAGAATTCCAGAATTCCTGGTATATGCCCAGACAAGATTCCAAGGAGTTTTCCAGTAGTTGGCAGATGATTGACAGAATAGGACACCACGTGTGAACCAGTACACCAGACTGGACACCAAGATGCCATCCAAGAGATGGTATGTACCATTGTCTAGATAGTATGCCAAAGAGCTACCCGAGAGTTTGGCATGGAGCCCAGTTTGGATGTCACGGCAAGGATCCTTCCAGGAACAGCGTCAACCCATGACAGAAGTGGAGGTCAAGGAGCCATCTAAGATAAGTTGTGGACCACTGCACAGGTGGTATGCCAGTTAGTCCTCCAGGAGTTAGAACGTCAAGGGTCTATTCAGATGGTTAGTGTGGACCTCCACTACACAAGACTAGACACCAATAAACCATCCAGGATAGTGTGGGACACCAAGGAGCCATTCCGGAGAATGGTGTGGACTGTGGCCCAGGCAGGGTGTCTCTGCTTTGCTCAGAGTGCTTAGGGAGCAGCCAAACTAGGTGGGCAGGTGTGCCCAAGAGGGTCACAATCCTTTCTTAGGTTGTATATCATCCCATCGTTCCATTACACCCCTCTAGACCCTTCATCCTCTCAATTCCTGGACTGGACTGTGAAGTGCCTGGGCACAGGGCTGGCTCTACCATTTAGGCAAACTAGGTGGTCACCTGGGGGGGGGGCAAAACCTGGGGGGGGCGACACACCAGCCCAGACTTACAAACTCCTCACAGCTCAATACTGCCATCCAACTCCAGTTAACCCTTAATGTCATTTTTGTGTACTAACTGAGTGAGGCCAAATATCTGTAGTGTCACCACATGTGGAGCCACCCGGTTGACAGAAAACTTTCTAGAACCCTCCTGTCTGTTCCACAGTTTTCACGGCTCAGGAGCAGGACAAAAGTTTAGGGGGTTCGACGTTTCTGGTGGCAGGATGGGATGGCGAGTAAAAAAGATGGAACCCAAGAAAAGCGGATGTAAAGGATTTGGCATTCAGGATCCATTTGAATGCAACCATCAAGGGAGTCTTTTGAACCGACCTCGACAGATAGCTGGGCACAGGAGTCATGACACACGATGCTGAGAGTGGAGTACCAGTGTGGATTCTAGAAAGCTGGCATTAATACAGCAGCACCGTAAATGGCCGACAGTTTAAATTACTGAGGGACGATGTGAGCTTTGTGTTTGGGTATCATCTTGAATCTGAGGTAACCAGTCAGTGTCTCAGACAGAAAAGCCATTGAGGAAGAATCTGTCTACTTTATAATGCGGTTTATGTTTATCTATCTATTATATAGCACCTTTCACATCTATCTATCTATCTATCTATCTATCTATCTATCTATCTATCTATCTATCTATCTATCTATCTATCTGTCTATCTGTTATATAGTGCCTTTCATATGTGTTTCTGTATGTTATAGTGCTGTTCACATGGGTCTCTCATATATTGTAGCACCTTTCATATCTTTTGACGTATCTGCATGTTTATTGATCTCTTATATAGCACCTTTCCTATTGATTTGCCTCTCTGTCTGGTGTATATAGCTCCTTTCATTCCTCTTCATTTAATAAAGTTACTTTCCTAACCATCTGTCAATATGTTACATACCATGCAGTACACAGACAGCGACTAATCGTAAGGTATATAAATGTCCTCTAATTTTATGCTTATTTTTATGTTGCTCCAAAGCACAAACTTGGATAACCATGGGAGCTCTTCATCTTCCTCTTCCTCCTTCTCCTCCTCTATTCCAGGTGAGCCTTTGTTCTCTCCGGACTTCAAGCTCTACGTCTGAAGAAGAGCAGCCTCTTTTAAAGATGGACCCCTGAGTTATTCCAGCGCATCAGAAGTTCAGCCAGGAAGCACCTCCATGTCAGACTGATTTTCACGCAGACAGGAACGTCTCCCCAAAAGGGTGCACTCCGGTGGCTCCATAGGTCACCAACAAGGCTGTCAGTTGCTGCCAGTTCTTCTCCAAAGAAGTTTTACCAGCACTTTTGAAGCAGTGATGGTGGTCCACTTGTGTCCTGGGACCTGGGTGGTCATCTCAAAGACCAGGCAGTGGCAATTTAAAAGAGAATGACAAGCCCGTGAATGGAGGTGGTTGATGAGTAAGATGTCAGTGTGCTCTTTTGTGCCCCCAGGCTGGCATACTGGAATGGTACAAGTCAAAATGTTGACTGGTGAGCCAAGCCCAGAGGAGCTTGTTTTCCAAAATTCAAACACGTTTTCGCCCGTTGCCATGGAGCTGCATGCCGTGTCAAGTTATTCTCAGCTCAGTCGCCTCCTGTCTGTGCGTCTACTAACAACTCTCAGGTGGGCAGGTGGGCATGCAGGCAGGCATGGAGTTTTAGATGTGGAGCAGTGGCTCACTGGAATAGAGGGCAGCAGTTTTCTCTTTCCTTACTAAGCTGGGTGCTTCACTTCAGTGAATTATCATTACAGGGAGGACAGCTGACCAACCACCGAAGGAATGGAAGATGAGTCCGAAGGGTGAGGCTGGGTATATCCCACCCAGGATCCAGCTGGTGGGTGACCCACAATCTGTCATCCACACACCCAAACAACTCTCATCCACCACACTGTGAGCAGTGGGCACCAGACTGCAACCAGTTTTCGATGTGATGCCAGCCTATCATAGGGGCATTTTCTGACACGTGGCCACCAAACAGCCACCACTCTGGTTTACCTGAAGAGAAACCACAAAAGCACCAAGTGAGCAAGAAAACTCCACACCATCATCAGGGAATGAAACCCTGTGAGATTCTCAGAGAAGCTTATGTTCAGTTCCAGAGTCCTCAGATCAAATCCTCTACCAATGCAAAGCAACAAACAAAAATGGAAGGGGGCAGAGGCTGTAGGTGGGCATCAGAAAGGACGGATAGGCCAATTGCCAGGATATGCCTGACAGAGGGCATAAGTGAAAGAGAGAACAGGACACAGTTAGGAAAGAAGCCAACATCCATGATCTGAGAGTCCATCTGTACCTTCAAGGCGGGTATTCTTAGGCTAGGGTGGTGCTGGGTCCACTTGGTGCCATAGGGAAAGAGCCACCTTGTCTCCTAGCAATTGAACATTTGTCCCACATCTCCTGTTTTCAAAGTCACCAATTTTATGAGCACCAAACTGGATTGATTTATTTATCTATCACTTAAATACGACCCAAACACAACTTTAACGTACATGTGAAGAGGGGAGCATTTTAGATTTCTACCTTAGCTGTAATTCCACTCAGGACCACAGGTTGGCACTATCGCTCACATCTTCCCCCTTTTCTTTCCATATCCAGTAATCACAGACTGGAAGTCCACTGACATCACTTTCACTCTTCCTACAGCAGTCCCTCGTCTTCCACCCATGACCTGTGTCACACACGTGCACTTGAGAGTCAGCTGGAAGGACAAATAAAGCATAATTCCATGCCAGGCCAGGAGGTGGCAGGGTGTACAAATCCTGTATCTGTTATCTCTGCAGATCAATATGAGAAATCCTGCCTGAGTCCAATGACGTCACTTCTGGCTCCGGTCACGTAGACGACACTTCTGGCCCCTATGACATCACTTCCACCGGCCATGACAAAGTCACTTCTGGCTTCTGTTACAAAGATGACACTTCCTGTTCCGGCCATGACAACATCACTTCTGACTCTGGTCACAAAGATGACACTTCCGGTTCCAGCCCCTATGACATCACTTTCGCCAGCCTACCTTAAAACCCCGACCACTTCATTCTGTAATCAGTTCTGTTTTGGACTCAGACCTGTTCACAACTCTGTCCCAAACCCGTTCATTTTCACACCTACTAAAAACCATAACACACTACAAGTAGGCAGTCCTAGTGGACTCACTCGCAAGACGTTTCATCCTGCCAGTGCACTGGCACTATTCTTTCTGCCATTCAACAGGCTTCACCCTTTAGTGCGTCACTCATTCTTTCATCTCTCTTGCCTTTCTTACATTGGCGTAGTCGGCAGGATTTTACTTAGGACAACTGAACCTGTGGACCTTGCAACCTTAGTGATGGTTCTGAGTGAGTAACTCCAGACCCTGCAAGAAACAAACTTTGCCAAGGAGGACGGGACGTGAAGTTCTGCACAAATGATAGGCAGACAGAACATCACAGGTCCTCCTACCACTCCAATGGAAAGATGACAGGCCCACTGTAAGAAAGGCAAGGAGACACAGGAAGGGGTTAGGGTAGCACAGGGTGAAGTCCTTTTGATGGCACCAAAAATTAAAAAAGAAGAAGAAGAAATAAAACACAATGAATGGTGCCAATGCATTGATGGCCATCATGAGACATCTTGTGCAGCCACTACCTGCAGCAGGTTGTGCTTTTAAGTTGGTCCAAGATGGAAAACAAGGGACTTCCAGAAAAAGGATGGAAATGAAGTTAGTGGTCCTTCAGCTTGCAACCTTCACATCTGGGAATGGAGAAGGGAAAGATGTTAGCAAAAGTGGAAATACAGCTGGTACAGATGCCCTGGAAATGCCCCCTGTGTATGTGGGAGTGACACCCCCAGTTATTACCTGAGAACGAGCTGTACGATTTGTGAAGTGAATCATTACCCGAGAACAAGGCACCCAATTCTTATTCATTTCATTTACAAACAAAATCAATTAGCCAGGAATGAGGCCCGTGATTCATATTCATTTAATTCACTAACTGAATTATTACCCAAGAAATAGGCACACAAGTCTCTTCATTTGGTTAGGAGAGCGAATTACTGCCAGAGATCGAGGCACACGATTCTCATTCACTTCAATTATATAATTCTTGTTCCTTTCATTCACAAACAAAATCAATTTGCCAAGAATAAGGCCCTCGATTCTTAATCATTTAATTTGCAAACTGAATCATTACCCGAGAACGAGACACATGACTTGAATGGCTATCTGAACCGTTACCCAGGGGTGAGGCAGGTGATTCTCATTCTTCTGATTCTCAAGCTCATTTATTACTCCAGAATGAGGCACATGATTCCGAGTCCACTATGACTGCTTACTTCCAATGGGTTGTGGTCACAAGTAGATTTCAGGTGGAAGAAGCAGAACCTCTGGAAGAAGGCTGGATGTGACATCAGTGGTCCAGTGGTGCCAAGGAAAAGATGTGAGCAAAAGTGGAATTATAGCTGGCACAGAAACCCTGAAAATGCCACCATGTACACATGTGTGTGATACCCCTCAATTATTACCCAAGAGTGAACTGTACGATTCTCATTCATTTGTTTTGCAAACTGAATCATTACCCGAGAACGAGACACATGATTCTTGCTCATTTGATTACCCATAAATGATTTGCATGATTCTGATTTGTTTGATTAATAAACTTAATTATTATCTGAAGAAGGGCGGCACGGTGGTGCAGTGGTAGTGCTGCTGCCTCGCAGTTAGGAGACCCAGGTTCACTTCCCGGGTCCTCCCTGCGTGGAGTTTGCATGTTCTCCCCGTGTCTGCGTGGGTTTCCTCCGGGCGCTCCGGTTTCCTCCCACAGTCCAAAGACAGGCAGGTTAGGTGGATTGGCAATTCTAAATTGGCCCCAGTGTGTGCTTGGTGTGTGGGTGGGTGTGTTTGTGTGTGTCCTGCGGTGGGTTGGCACCCTGCCCAGGATTGGTTCCTGCCTTGTGCCCTGTGTTGGCTGGGATTGGCTCCAGCAGACCCCCGTGACCCTGTGTTCGGATTCAGCGGGTTGGAAAATGGATGGATGGATGGATGGATGGATTATCTGAAGAAGAAGAAGCATGTGAGTCTTTTATATGATTCGCAAACTGAATCATTACCTGAGAATGAGTTGTTCTCGTTCTTGTTCATTCGCTTCATGAACTGAATCTTTACCTTGTAGTGCTGCTTAATGTGTTTTGTGCCGAGTCCCGTCTTTCGTGGCGTTGTCCCGTTTATGTAGTCTATGGTGCATCTGTGTAAATGTTGTCCCCCTGAAAACAAAGGGGGACAGCAGAATGCTGCAGGACCGTGACCAGCTTGTGGTATGGCTGGCTCCCTTTACCTGCCTTACCTCTTCTATTATACAGTGCCAGCGCACCAGTTCAAGTCCTGTCCCCAGGGGACCAGCCTGTAATCCCAGCCTTTATCAGGCCCCCTAGCAGGTCCCTGAGTGGGTTACCAAGCGAGTCCCCCAGGAGGTCCTCATGCGGGTGCCAAACTTCTCATTCCAGGCTCTTTATTTTCTCTCACAGGTGATGCCACCTGTCGCTGATGACATAACAGGTCAACTCAAGAGCTTCCTGACACTCTTGAAGACCCCAGTGGCGGGGCACAGCCCACCACTGCCAATGCGGCCATTTCTAACCGATGACAGCCTCCTTGTCCTGCCCCAGCCGAGTGTGTTATCATATAAATACGTGTGCGTTATCAACCTGGCTGCCCATTTCCTCGTTTGCAGTGCATTTCGGGCATGGCTCATTAAGTCTAAAACCCAAATTGTATTTGAACCCGGTCATCCATAAGATAGAGGGATAAAAAAATTTAAAAAAAGCAAAAACCTCCTAATAAGGCCTTGAAAAGTGGCGAGTGATCTGCTAATCCAGCCTGGAATTTCACAAGTGGGTCAATCGTCATTTTCGGGGAGCTTGATGGCGGAGCTCTGATTAAAAGGGCCACCCTGGACCAGCAAGAGAACACGGGAAGGCAGATTAGTCCGTAAGCTCGAGACCCCCACCACCTAGCCCTCCCCGCTGGGACATTAAGCCCCGGCAAGTTGGCAGAGCAGTTCATTTTTAGATCTATTAATGAGTACATTCTTTTCAGCTAGAGTGATTAAAAGAGTCAGGAACCGACGAGAGGGGATAATTAATTTCTGACACCCCGCCTGAAAACACAAAGCTTTCATCTGTAAATATGCGCTGCGGTCCGTCGAGAGCGCGGGGTCAGCTAAATTGGGGCTGACAGTCTCAAGGGCCGTCCAATGATGCTGTGCTTTTACTTCTGGCGGGACCCGTTTATTTGAAATGTCATGGGGGGCTGGGTGGGGGTGAGGGGGCTCACCTCAGGCATGCTACTTATTGTATAAAGGAGACTGTGTAGCCTGAGAGGGAGGGGGGGCAGCTCGCAATCAGATCCCAAACATCATCATCATCATTTTCTTCTTCTTCCTCTTCCCACTCCAAATCCCTGAGCGACTTTCTCCATTCAGCTCAGTCCTGCACCCCCTGCCCAGTCAGACCCTTCAACTTCAGATCTTCTTTGACTTTATTCATAGAAATGACCAGTCGTAGAGCAGATGAGACACCAATCGGGTCGTCCCGTCTAATTAGAGAAAGTCCAAAAAACAAAAGTACGCTTCCTGGTGTCTATAAAGCAGACCCCAACAAAAAGATATTCGGCCCTTTGGCGGGACACATCGCGGCTCCGTCTGTTTGTAAAAGACGCCTCCTTGGGGGCAGCCGGGCTGCCTATATCACACAGGCCAGAAGGGGCGGAGCTAAGTGACCTCACTGGGTGGTTACTCAGTGCTGCAGGGAGAGAAGGAGAAGAGAAGGTGAGCAACAGCGCCCTCTATCGAGCGCATGAGGAGATCCTCACGCGTGACACCCTCCACCTCGCCTTTGCCCCCCTGTACTTCCATTGCACTCTTTTGCCCACATAATCATTGTCTCTCCTTAAGGACTTAACCCTTTCGGCCCTGGATTTTCTGTTTTTATGGGAAAAAATTATTTTGTGAGATATTCTACCTTTGGAGTGTTTAGGAATCAACAAAAAAGATCACTATTATTGTACAATAGCTGCCAAGCACTTCCATCTTCTTGAGGAAATAAAATGTGGAAAGTAAAAGTGGAGGAAGTTACTACAGTGCTGTGAAAAAGTATTTGCCCCCTTCCTGATTTCTTATTGTTTTGCATGTTTGTCACACTTAAATGTTTCATATCATCAAACAAATTTAAATATTAGACAAAGATAACCCAAGTAAACACAAAATGCACTTTTTAAGTGATGATTTTATTTGTGAAGGAAAACAAAAACTATCCAAACCTACAATAGAAGCGTCCATTTTCACTTCCGTGTTTTGCGGACTGTGCGCGTCATACACGAGGAAATTTTTTTCTGTAATGTTTACTTCTTCTGCTTGGGCTCTCTCGCTCGCTCGCTCTCTCGCTTGCTCTCTCTCTCTCTCTCTCTCGCTCGCTCACTTGCTCTCTCTCTCTCTCGCTCGCTCTCTCTCTCTCTCTCTCTCTCTCTCTCTCTCTCTCGCTCACTTGCTCTCTCTCTCTCTCTCTCTCTCACGCAAGCGATGAGAAAGAAAAACGTTCGTCATGCAACAAAAACAGAAGGGCATTTCGCGGAAAACGTGCCCTAAACGCTTCCTATACAATCACAACGCGCGTCGTACATGGAGCAAAAAAATTTTTCGCGATTTTCTTTGTAAAAATTAGGGTGCGCGTCTTACACGAGGGTGCGTGATACACAAGTAAATGCGGTATATAAAATCCTAAGCCTAAAAGTGCAACAATTTTGTGTAACGGTTTTATGTGACGTTTTTTGTCACGCTTTAAATCGGGCTCATTTTAAAACCTACATATAGATGTTTGGTATCATTCTTTTCAGAATTTCTTGAACTTTAATGTGATGTTGTTAGATTTTCAGATTCTTATTCTGTTTTAAAATTATAAACTAAAAAATATCAAGAACTCACGTCCAGCGACACGAGACTTTGTGCCAAGGGATTTAAACACGCCCGGGGCCGGAAATAAAAGACAAAGAGTAGGACAGCTGCTGTATGGGCTTTTAAATGTTCGAATCGCCGTGCGAGATGCAGATCACACGGCACACCAGCAGCTGATTGAGCAAAGAGGAGGTAAAAATAAAAATTGTATTTGTTTCCCGTTGTATCACCATTTAAGAGGGGGTTTCGGTGGAGCGACCGCTTCATCTTGGTATGCGTTCAGCCCCGCTCTTCACAATGCGAGTGGCAGAGATGCGAAGTGGCTGGCACGTAGCGCAGGCCAGGGCGGTTGGTGAGCAAAGCTAGCAGGGGGCAAATCCCCTAGTAATAATAATAATTCTTTAAATTTATATGGCTATTTTCTCGCTACTCGAATAGCTTTACCAAAGTGAGTCGGGAGCCACTATAACCACCACTAACGGGTAGCATCCACCTGGATGCCATTCTTGTGCCAGCTTGCTCACAGCACTTTAGCTGTGAGGTGGTAAAGTGAAGAGAGATACAGTTAGCCAATTAGAGACAAGAAATGATTAGAGGGTCAGAATGACCATGCCATGGTGGCCAATTTATCCAGGATGCACCCTACACTTTACGAAGGATGTCCAGGGATCTTTAATGACCACAGAGAGTCAGGTCCTCAATTTTACATCTCATCCAAATGACGGGGCCATATTTACAGCACAGAGTTTCCATCGCTGCACTGGGGCATTGGGATCCACAAATGGCCTCACCAGTACCTCTTCCAGGAGAAACTCAAGCTTTTCCTGTTTGATGTCCCATCCAAGTCCTGGCCGGGCCCAAATATGCTTAGCTTCAAGTAGATGACCTCTTCTGAAGTGAATGTGGTATGGCTGTGGGGTAACGCTATGGCAACTCATCAATATCCATGAGTGGGGTGGAGCCTTCAACCAAAACCACAATGGCAAACAAGAAGCCATGATGTTAGTTTTAGAAGAAGTTGAAACTGAACCGTTGCTTGAGCCATAATGAGGACAATGTGAATTGGTCATCAAGCATAGACATGTCAGTGAAATCGATATGTACGGCACTGCATGACCGGACCACCATGATATGCCTGTTCAATTCAGTCACATGAAATCTTACCATAGTACAACAGAAGCTGTGTGGCGAAATGAAATCAAGTAGAAGGACACAAAAGATTTTAGCCCCCCGTGTTATGATGTGGGAGTCCTTCCTAAGCCGAAATCCACAGGGCCTTCACAATGGCTGAGGAGCAGGCCAGGCTCCTCTCTCGTATCGTGCACCCATCAGAGGCACACTTGACTCAGTCGGCCACCCCAGGAGATCTGCTGGCTATTTAGTGGGATGGAGATGGGGTTGGGGTTGGGGTTGAGGGAGCAGACCTTTGGAACCTGGCCAAAATGTTCTAAGTCTTAAGATACGTTAGCAAAGCTCTGACACGGGGAGGGTAACCGTAAACCTCTGGCTGTACAATAACAGGCAGACAAAGAAACTTTCTAAAAATAAAAGGTTCATTTTCAAAAAGACTCTGAAACTCCAAAATGTTCAAAGAGAGTGGAGGAAGCGTACAAAGGACATCTGCATGCAAATAAGGTCCCAATACGGAATCCAGTAAGCGTGCAGAGAAACAAAGCGGAGGGCAGTATTGTCCTTGGTGTTCTTTGTTAATTGGAGTCTTTTCTTGCATGTGCTTTCCTGAAGAGTTTCTGGGACGTCTCAGTGACTTCTTGAGGTCGAGGGATGTGACTCCAACATTTATTTCATCCGATCTTGGCTCCCAAGTAACTTAGAATTTCTTAAAGTCTTACCACATTGGCATTCTGAATATTTATGGGCGACGCCATTTTTGAGATTTTCGTGTCAGCCATCGCTGAGGCAATCTCCCAGAAGTCCCCAGAAGCGTGCTCATGTGACGTCACCGACGTGACCCGATAAAAAGGTCATTTGTGTGTCTTTTGGGTATCCGTGTTTGATTAAATGTAAAAAGACTTAACGTGCACTTCTCAGTATTCTCGTTCTCGACTTTCTGATTTTCTCTTCTAGCTTAGGATTCTGATTCTTGGCTCTCAATTCTGTCTCTTTGGTTTTGACCCTGAAAATCCAGAAAGGAGTAAATCCTAAAATAGAAGAGAACTCAGCACACCAAGAAGAGACGAAACACACCATGCTATACCAGAGGGGGAGACGGCCTGATGGTTGTGAGCTGAGGGTGATGGCCTAGAGGAGGAGATCACGAGTACGAGTGGCACAAATGAGGTTTCTTCGCATGGTGGCTTGCAGGACTTTGAGCCATGGTGTCCTCAAAGACTCTGGATGGGGGGCTCTTTTCTGCCCACCATTATCAGGCAATTCAGTGCTTCCTCCATCGCCTCAAATTAAATGCTGATATTCCTTATGTCCGCATTCAGAATGTCATGCCGAGATGGTTGGCAAACTTGAGCTATCAGGATCAACACCTATTGGTATAAAATGGTGAATCCCTAGAAAGTGAAAGGCGACCACTCACAGCACTCACAGCCATTTTCTACTGATCTGCGGAGCAGCAGCCGACTGCCGGCTTTTTGACTTTAATTAAGTGAGAGCCTGTGAAGTTCACAGGCCTGTCCAAGAACATTTGTGAGTGGTGAGCACCTTGAAAGGACCAAAACCGTAATCATTTCAGCAAAGCTGATCCGGGCCCTGTGCCTAATTGACCTGCGGCACTTGAAGGTTTTGGCAGGAGTTTAACCTCCTTGGCCGGCTAATACGGAGCATTAAGAGGCTACAAGCCTGAGGTGTGAACAGACGCTTTTGAATTTTTTATCTCAGAATGATCATTTGTTAGAAATTTAAACGCCTTCAGAAGAACGTAAAGCCCCAGACGTGTTGCTGCATAATGGAATGTGGCTTCTGAAACTCGAGGGCCGAACTGCGAAGCCGCAGCATGGGAAGGGGTCAGACGCTCCATTGTGCTGAAGGTGGCAGAAGGAAGTTGTTTAGCTGTTGTCCTCACAGCCGCAGTTAATTAAAAATAAAAGGAAATATCAACAGTGGATTCAGAACACATTTGGACCCCTTCACTTTCTGCTCAATTGATTGTGCTGGAGATTTCATTTTAAATGATAAGTTTGCCATTTTTGCCCATCGGTCAACACGATAACCCAAAATGACAAAGTGAAATTATGCTTTTAGAGAGGTTTGCAAATTTATTAAAAATGCAAACCTGAAATCTACCACTAAATAGAAGTATTCAGACTTTCAGTTCAGTGTTTTATAGAAGCTCCTATGGCAGCAATTTCAGCATTGAGTCTTCTCAGGTACGTCACTACAAACTTTGCACACCTGAGTTTGGGCAGTTAGCCCCCTTTCCTTGGCAGTCACTCACTAGCTCTGTTGGACAGGATGAGAAGCATCTGTGGGCTTCCATCTTCAGGTCTCTTTATATGTGTACTATGGCGCTCAAGTCTGGGCTACTCAAAGACACTCAGGGACTTGTCCTGAAGCTATGCAAGAGCTAAAAACAGTAAGATGATAAAACCATAAATGAACTGTCGGGACCTGTGAGAGAAACCCTCTGGATTTATATGGTGGAGGCCGTGTCCTGGTGGTGATTGGCAAAAGACATGGACCATAGCACAGGCATAGTGAACAAAGGACATAATAAATGAAAGTAACGTTCATATAAAACAAAGAACCAAATGTGAACAAAACACACATAATACACGGAAATTAACCCCAGAGATCGAGGAACCAAAATATTAATAGAAATGAGAGCTACAGTGCAAACACCAGCAGCTTCACAATCACAGAGCTAAACGTATCTATCTTGAACACAATAACTGAAGATCAGAATTCATAAGTTATGGGCCTTTTCTATAGGTGAGAAAAACTTCAAGTAAGCTTTCATAATTTTATGGTTTGTGTTGTTTGTAATTGTCTTTTGTCTGTGCATGTCAGAGGTTCACCATCTAGGCTCATCAGAGGTATGTGACACTACACTGCCAGGACGTGGGGGCCATCGTCTTCTGTTGTTTCCCTCCCAGTGCCATTCATGTCTATCTATCTATCTATCTATCTATCTATCTATCTATCTATCTATCTATCTATCTATCTATCTATCTATCTATCTATCTATCTATCTATCTATCTATCTATCTATCTATCTATCTATCTATCTATCTTCTATCTATCTATAGCGCCTTTCACATCTATCTATCTATTATATAGCATCTATCTATCTATCTATCTATCTATCTATCTATCTATCTATCTATCTATCTATCTATCTATCTATCTATCTATCTATCTATCTATCTATCCATTATATAGCACCTTTCACATCTATCTATCTATCTATCTATCTATCTATCTATCTATCTATCTATCTATCTATCTATCTATCTATCTATCTATCTATAGCGCCTTTCACATCTATCTATCTATTATATAGCATCTATCTATCTATCTATCTATCTATCTATCTATCTATCTATCTATCTATCTATCTATCTATCTATCTATCTATCTATCTATCTATCTATCTATCTATCTATCTGTTATAAAGTGCCTTTCACTCTATCTATCTATCTGTTATATAGTGTCATTCATATCTATTTATCTTTGCTGCTTACCGTCATGAAATCCATTAGGAATTCTTCGTTGTACCAAGAGGGTGTTTGAGAATAACGTGAGGCCGTCTGTCATAAGATTGAAGCTCAACCAAAAACAGACCTTGTAACGTGACATTGACCCCAACATAGCAAGGAATGGCTCATTTTGGAATGGCCAGGATCCGAATCCTTTGAGATGCTATGGGGGGGATTTGTGGACAGAAGAGCCCAAATCCCACCCCCAAACATGGAGGTGTGGGAGAACTTTCTCCCATTCAATGTCTATTAAATAAACACTGGACACTCTTGAGTCACCTCAGCCCTGAGATGGTGACACGCATTGGCCACCTCTCAGATAGAATGAAAGTGGCAGGCTGAAGGTCCCTTATCTTCTCATCTCATTTTTAGCGGCTAACACCACCCTACAAGTTTGCCCTCTTCGTTCCTCCTAAAGTCTTCCATGGTGCCAGGCGTGTTATCTTTAACCTGCTGAGCATTTAATTAGGACGGATGGGCATGTCGACTCACATTTAAATCCGTGTGCAGCTGGTGTAAATCCACAGCGGCGTTCCCAGGCTCTGATTGGCCCTAACCCCCCACCCCCTACCAAGTCTGACCTTGGACCTCCTAACTCATCAACTGGAAACAGTCAAATGGGTCAGTGGAATGAAGAAAACAGAGCATGTGATCTGAGACCCCAAGAGCAAGGAGCACACGGTGGTGGGGGGGGGGGGGGCAGTCGAAGGACAACGTGGTAAGAGTAAGCCGAGGTGACGTCCGTGGGGCTGCGCATCTTGATCGGACTGTGGGGGGGGTCCGCTCCAGTCCCTTTGACTTCAGCCCTTAATGACTCAAAGAGTCCAGGAATTGGGTTTTAATGGCGTGAATCTTCATGTGACGCGGGACCACAAAGAACAAACGCAGAAGACTTGACAGCACAGCAGCATGGAGCATTGAGACCAGCGTGGAGACGTTCGCCGACAATCCGAGGCCTTTTACAGTCACACTACGAAGTGGTTGAGGCTTTGGACTTCAAATCCTGAGGTTGTGGGTTCAAATCCCACCAGTATGACCCTCAGCCACGTCACTTGACGTGCCTGGGCTCCAACTGGAAAACCAAAAGAAATGGAACCAGCTGTATCATAAATGTTGTAAGTCACCTTGAATAAAGACATCAGCCTTTATGAGAAAGTTATGAAAGGCACTATATATAAAATACATCAGAAGAAACCACTGAATTTTCTGATAGGAGCAAGCAGGAAAGACTCCCAGAGGTGCTGCTTAGCACACCATGTGGCTACAAGTGCTCTAAGAGAGAGCGCCTCCTGGAGGGGATTTCTTTTTTTTCAAGATGGCGTCTAACTTTGCCCCCCATCTTCTTTGCCACAGCAGCTTCCAGTGGGTCCAGGGTTAGGATCTTGAGGCAGTCTTCCCTTGATAAGTTTATTTAGGTATTTTTCATCAGCTGAACTCAGGAGACCACAGCATGGAACGCCACATAGGCTACTATGGACTGGTGGAACATTTCCATCAACTTACTGCTCACATCTAAAGACCTGCGAGTCTCCTGAGGAAGTCCAGTCTGCTCGGGTCCCTCTTGTTCAGTGCCACCGTGTGGTCATAGAAGTCCAGTTTGCTGTTTGTGTGACCTTCTAGGCTCTTGTAGCTCTCCATGTCTTTGACCCTCAATGGTGACTGGTCTCGGAGTCTCTTGGCACCTCCAGATCTTCTGTCTAACTGATGTTGAGTTGTAGATGATTGTCCCTGCACCATGAGACAAAGTCATCCACCAGCCATCTGTTCTCCAACTCATCTCCATTGTTAATGCAGGCTATGATGGTTATGAGCGCCGGTATTATACTAGAGGTCCATTGTTTAGAGGGTGAACAGGACGGAGGACGGGAAGAGTTCCTTGAGGTGCTCCAGTATGACACCCCACCGTTTCTGACACACAGACCCTCAGCCTCACAAACTGCTCTCTGTTGGTCAGGTGGACCCTGATCCAGGAGACCATGGGGAGGCATCAAGATGCATAGCCTTGAATTTTTACTTTTCACGTATACGTAGTATAGGAATCGAGAAAAAATTCAACCTCGAGATTTTGATGAATCTCAGCATTTTAGACCTTCCTGAGTCCGAAATACCATTTATGAAATGATGTCTGTCTGTGTGTCTGTCTGTGCGGAAACTCGATTACTGGAACACACTTGGATCTGCTCTACATCAGAAATCAGGCATCCTATCAAGTTTTGGGACACTGTGGTGGTGCTTTAACTGAATACATTCGCAAATTTTCAAGTAAACTATGGTTATAATTACAGAGAGATCTGATTCAAATTTTGTATAGATATTTATAACGATAAAAAGCAAGCCGATATGAAATTTGAGAGTAACTCAACCGGAAGTGGCATTTTATTAAAACAACCATCTTTTTATATTATGGAAATATAAATGTGTACACAATATTAAAAACTGTACTCAATATAACGCATACTCTTTCGATAACTATTATTAATTTACACAATATTAAAAACTGTACTTAATATAACGCACATTCTTTCATAACTATTATTAAATTTACATATATTAAAACTGTACTCAATATAACACATACTCTTTCAATAACTATAATTAATTTTACCACAATATTAAAAACTGTATTCAATATAATGCATACTCTTTCAATAACTATTATTAATTTTACACAATATTAAAATCTGTATTCAATATAATGCACACTCTTTCAATAACTATTATTAATTTTACACAATATTAAAATCTGGTATTCAATATAATGCACACTCTTTCAATAACTATTATTAATTTTACATAATATTAAAACTGTACTCATATAACCGCATACTCTTTCAATAACTATTATTAATTTTACACAATATTAAAATCTGTATTCAATATAATGCACACTCTTTCAATAACTATTATTAATTTTACACAATATTAAAATCTGTATTCAATATAATGCACACTCTTTCAATAACTATTATTAATTTTACATAATATTAAAACTGTACTCAATATAACGCATACTCTTTCAATAACTATTATTAATTTTCACAATATTAAAAATCTGTATTCAATATTTTGATTTTTCTGGACTATTTCGATCTTCTGCTCTGCACTTTGACCTTGCTTTCAGATTCTGTATGGAGACTCCTTGGATTGCCTTCTTGTTACAGTCAGTTCCATTTCGATTTTGTTGCTCCACAAAGCTTCAATGGGATTGGAAAACATTCTTATAAAGAATTAGTCTTTCATTTTATAAAGATTTGGTGTTTGTCCTTATTACTAGCCAGGGTTTGGACGGTGATTTCCCCCTCTATTTGAGGTGTTTAGGACTACGTGCTTTGAAGCTCTTCAGTGCCTGGGACTGCCATAGTCATGCCAGCTTGCATCACGCCCTGGTGGCAGGGCTTTATCAAAGCAACAACAATAATATTTATTTCTATAGCACATTTTCATACAAATGGTGTAGCTTAAAGTGTTTTACAGGATGAAGAAAGAGAAAAAAAGACAAAATATAAAAATAAAATTAGGCAATACTAATTAACATAGAATAAAAGTAAGGTCTGATGGCCAAGGGGGACAGAAAAAACAAACAAAAAAAGTCCACAAGAACTACAATTCCCAGCATGCCCTGCAGGTGTGAATATGGCTCACATGTCTAGGGATGCTGTCTTGACAAGTTGTCTCCCCTTCTCCCTCCATTATACTGGCCTCCCAGCCAGGTACAGATCTTCATCCCATACCTGCTGGGATGTCAGCATGCCCACTTTTACATTGGCATCTCCTGCCAACCTCCTGGCTAAGGCAAGGAACAGCCTGCCTCTCTTCTCGGCCAGGTAAGGAACCATGAACCATCTCAAGAGGGATGCCAGCCCACACCTGCTATCCATCAGTTAATTTCACAGTTCATTCTTATTTATATTTTAATTTTTATAGCCACTGTTTTTAGAGCCACTTGAACAGAAGATTCCTTGTCATACAGCATAAGAAGACGTGCAAAGATTTACAGATGAAGTAGAAGAGGAGCTGAAGTGGGCAGAGGGGAGCAGCTTAATGCCAATCATGGATCCAAGGCCTCTGTCTGCCTTGGTCACCTTAACTGCTCACTGGCCTTTGCAACATCAAACTTATATGACTGATGAGGACAAGACAAGACACTGGTGGGCTGCTGGCCATCTTAGATCAGGTGGGGGGGGCACTTTACCATGATAGTCCGGCGTGTTTGGTAATATTTTGCCGAAATTGTAACAAGCAGCTAATAGCTGACAACATCCCTCCAGATGTTGTGAAACACCAGAGAGGCGGCGACCACATGTTATTACTTGACAGTTCAGTGGGAGCCGCATTTACGCTGGAAGGGAGCCAGAAACAAACAGCTGTACTGCACAGCAAAATAAATACAACGCAACGTATGGAGCTGGGCAGATGTGCCAAAGGGCACTCCGAAGACGCCAAGCAGATGAAGACCAACGGCGTTTCTTTGTTCTTCGATCTGATTAACAACTGAGAACTTTATTGTTGTTCCTGCTTGCTAAATCACTTGTAACAACTGATGAACAATTAATGAACATCAATTAGCCTTTCCTGTCAGGTTCCCCGTGCTGCACCACCTGACTCCAAATTGCTTTGGAGATATTAATGTCATAAACATAAAATTAATCATCAAATACAATTAGGACATAACAAGCTAAACATATTTGTAATTAATGCATTTATAGAATACTGCATGCTAAAGATGAGCTGAAGAGACAAAGTTAAAAGAAAGCTGAATGATGAAGCAGCCGCATGTCAGCCTGCCATGGACCGAAGATGTGAAAGGCACTATATGATAGATAGATAGATAGATAGATAGATGATAGATAGATAGATAGATAGATAGATAGATAGATAGAGTAGATAGATAGATAGATAGATAGATAAGATAGATTAGATAGATAGATAGATAGGATAGATAGATAGATAGATGAATAGATGACATGGAGGTCATCAGCTGGTTCCTGTCGTATTCTACAGCTCCTTCTAATCCGTTCCTTGAGGACCCCGCTGTGTCTGCTCTCGTTGGCTTTGCAGTTTAAGCTCCATCCTCATCACGTTCATCTTATTCACCAGGCTGTTCCCAACGTAGCCATCTGAGCTCCTTCTTTACCAGAGTTTACAGGGGTCTGTTCAGAGGAGTGTGGTCTCCTTTATGCCCCCAGTCATTGTTTTCAGTGTTTAGACTTCTGTAACCTTCCTGGTAAATTTTCCCATTGAAGTTCACAATAAAACGTCAAATCAGAGTAAAAGCTCTCAAACACTCTAAGCACTTTATACCGAGATGTCCCTTTTTCCAACCACTTCCTCTGAATCCTCCAGGGTGATACCAAGCATGGGAGATGTCATCTGTCCAGCATGTCCTTCATCTCCTACATAGGTCTCCTCCTGGTTGGACATACCCATAACCTGGGCATACCCAGGAGGCATCCTAATCCGACGGCCAAACCATCTCAAATGGCTCCTTTCGATGTGGAGTAGCAGCGGCTCTACTTTGAGCTCATCGCCACATCTCTAGGGCTGAGCCCAGACCCTTGTCAATGGAAGCTCATTTCCGCCATTTGTATCCATGATGGAGTTCTTTCAGTAACCACCCACAGCTGATGACCATAGGTGAGGGTAGGAACAGAAATCAGCTGTCAAATTGAGAGCTTGACCTTTCAGCCCAGTCCTCTCTTCAGCATAACTGACCGGTGCAACATCTGTGTGACTGCTGACGCTGCTCCAACCTGCCTGCCTTCCCTCAGTCGTGAAGAAGACCCTGATGTACTGAGGTAGCACCATCTCAACCCCAATCTGGACAGACAGCACTCCATGCTTTTCTGGCTGACGACCGTGACCATGACAAGGAGCTGCTGATCCTCATCCTGAGCACTTCAAACCATCCCAGTGGGCACCTGAGGCCAACAGGATCACCTCTTGTGTAAGAACAGGCAGACATGTAATCCCGAGGTCGGCAAATTGGACCACCTGCACAACTCGGCCTTGCCTAAAAATTCTGTGCATAGGAACTATGAACAGAACCTACTGAAGACGTTAGTCCAGTCAGCTGAGCGGACCACAGGTGGCCTCCAAACATCATAGTGATGACCCCCTGAACCAAAGCCAGGGGTCTGAGTACTTGTGTCAGTGGGATATTTCAAGATTTGATGTGTAAGAAATTTGTAAAAATTCCTAAAATCCCACTTTTTTATGAAATGACTTATCAAAACATGAAAAATGTCAGGGGGGCTGAAGACTTTTACTCACCATTACACATTCATGTTTTTGTTATTAATTATAATCCTGTTAATTAATTATTATCCATCTATCCATTATCCAACCCGCTATATCCTAACACAGGGTCACGGGGGTCTGCTGGAGCCAATCCCAGCCAACACAGGGCGCAAGGCAATTAATTAATTATTATACATTGAGTAATCATCCATAAATTATGCTCTTGAATTGTTACACATTCTTAATGATGCTTTTACTTCTAAAATTATGCAAATTGTAATACATTCTTTCTTAATTACTTCTACAGGATCATTAATATAGTCATTAATTAATGAATTATGCCTTAATATTAAAAATAATGCTAATTAATTTCTTATGCATTGATTTATATCAATAATTATGTTCATGAATTGTTATGCATTGTTTATTGGGTATATATTATTAAAATTATCTCGTTAAATGTTATGTATTACTTCCTAATTATTCCATCCATCCATTTTTCCAACCCGCTGAATCTGAACACAGGGTCACGGGGGTCTGCTGGAGCCAATCCCAGCCAACACAGGGCACAAGGCAGGAAACCAATCCCGGGCAGGGTGCCAACCCATCGCAGTACTTCCTAATTATTTGTACATTATTAGTATAATCAGAATTGGCTATTCATTAGTGTTTAATTAATCACGTAGTAATATTTAATAATAATTATGCATATTCGTTCTTACAAATTGAATAATTGCAGAACATCGTTTCTGACACATTAGGCTTCTATAACAACAGCAAACGATACCACGACATGTCCCCGAAAAATTCGTCATCGATAGGTCAGACATGCAGCTGGACGATCAAAATGCCTCAAAAACCGTAACCTTTGCCTAAACTATCCACCTTAATAAAAGGATCAGTGTCAGTGTGTCTGTCTCTCTGTCTCTCCAGGTGCTCTGCCTCTGTCATTCCAACAGATGGTGCATCACAGACATCATGTCTTTAAAAACTCACAGTATTTTCATTTGAAGGGTACATTAGCTGGCCATAATGAGAAATACTCTGTGTTGTTCTTTACAGATCTATTGTACGTTGTGTCTTTACTGCTGGATTAAGCCTGTTTTGATCCTCAGATCAGGTAGTGACAGGGACAGGGACCGAGTACATAAGTCCGATCCTGTGGCCTCTGTGTGTTTGAGAGACGTAGACTGAGATGATGGACTCTTAGGATCATGGGAGTTGCAGTATCATTTTTTCTCCGTGGTGATGCCTCACATTTTTTTTGCCATAATAATCAGCCCAGCATAGTTGGCAGACGTGTCCTTAGCCCCCAGGGCCATTTAGAAGACCACTGCACCATTATAACCCACTAAACACTCGTCCAGTTTCTCCTTCCCTGTTCATTTCAATGCGTTTGCTGGAATTGTTGATCATTTCCACATTGTCTCCGAACTCGAGGCGAAGCGAATTCAGCAGGGTTCACTCATCACCATTAGCGACTGTACTCAGCTTTAACCGCTAGATTATGATTTAATCCTGGACTGGGCCAGCTTCAGTTTCATAAGTCGGTTATATGAGCTTATTGAACACCCAAAGCAGAGCGACACATCGGGAACGAAACCGAAACTTTATAGCTGCCTACACCTGTGCTTGTACTTTAAGATAAAGCAGCGACAGTCCAGCCAAGGCCAGAAACACGAGGGCGGCTTTGTTCTGCTCCAGCATACCGTCTCTCGGCAGATCCTGAGCCAAATGACCACTGAAGGGACACGATGGGATAAGAAACAGACGGCAGCCATCTGCCAAAACTCTGAGGTATCATCTGTTATGGATGGGTCTGGATTATGTGTGTATGATATACTACTCCAAAAAATGAAACTAAATCAGACATCAGACCTCGAGGGGTGAAATATTCAAGTGGGAAATCTTGACTGAGTAACGCTGGGCCATTCAAAATGACGTCTGAGCGGTCAATCACCAACCCATGGAGGGCTGACTCAACAGCACACCGAAAATCAAAAATTGAAATACCAGGCTGATCCAACTGGTGTGAATTTCATCACAACAGCTCTTAATGTGACTCTGTAGTGTGTGTGGCCCCCCACGTGTCTGTATGGACCTCCAACAATGTCTGTGCATGCTCCTGAGATGGTGTCCTGGGGGATCTCCTCCCAGACCTGAATCATGGCATCAGTGAACTCCTGGAACATTCTGTGGTGCTACTTGGTGGCATCAGATACACCGACACATAACGACCGTCCCAGAGGTCCTCACTTGGATTCAGGTGTGTGGAACGTGCAGGCCACTCAATGGCATCAATGCCATCCAGGGACTGCCTACACACTCTGGCCACATAAGGCCGGGCATTGTCCTGCACCAGGAGGAACCTGCTGCACCATCGTAAGGTCTGACAATGGAGGATTTCATCCCGATACCTAACAGCAGTCAGGGTACCACTGCCTGGCATGTGGAGGTCTTTGCCACCCTCCAAAGATATGCCCCCCCAGACCATCACTGACCCGCTGCCACACTAGTCAGGCTGGATGATATGATGTTACAGGCTGCATAACATTCACCACGGCGTCTCCAGACCCTTTCACGTCTCTTCCACGTGCTCAGTGTGAACCTGCTGTCATCTGCCAATGGCGGATTGTGTATTGCCAATTGTGTATTCTCTGGTGAATGCCAATCGAGCTGCACTGGTGAGGGGCTGTTAGCACAGGTCCCACTAGAGGACATCAGGCCCTCATGCCACCCTCATGGAGTCTGCTTATGACAGTTTGGTCAGACACAGGCACACCAGTAACCAGCTGGAGGTCATTTTGGCAGGCTCTGGCAGGGCTCCTCCTGTTCCTCCTCCTCCTCCTCACACCTGCTACTGGGTTAATGCCCTTCCATGGGCCTGTCCAGCTCTCCTAGTATAACGGCCCATCTTCTGGTATCTCCTCCATGCTCCTGAGACTGTACTGGGAGACACAGCAAACCTTCTCGTAATGGCATGTATGGATGTGTCATCCTGGAGGAGCTGGACTACCTGTGTAACCAGATTGGGCTAGAGATGCCATCTTAAGCCACCAGTAGTGACAGGGACACAAGCAAAACACACAACTAGAGAAGAGTCAGTCAGGAAGGATACAAACACCTGATCACTATTGTTACTATTGTGATGATGATTATTATTATTATGCCCTGCCTCCTTGAATGTTCTGATTTTGTGTGCTTTGTGGGTGGAGCCTCATGAGGTGGGGCCACCCTGACATCACTGCTACTGGCCCCTCCCACTCACTATAAAGAGAGAGCGCGCCAGTAGTGGGTCACCATTGAGTTGTACTTGGAGGATTAAAGGGATTCTCTTTTCCTTGTGGATTGGATTCCTTGCGGGTGGGACTGGACCCTGTGTCTGCCTGAGGGGTTGCCAACCAGGATCCCGAGCTGTTCCATCATCGCTTTACCAGTGCATGCACCCCAACCTGTCCTGACCTGACCTGAGGAAACCCTGTGAGAAATGTAATGCAAACAGGATCTATAACAGCCAGGGGTTTACAGTCCTCCTCCTCCTCCTCCATATGGACTTTTCTTGTTATTTTGCCAGCTCTTGTTGTTTGGGCCTGCTAGGCCAGAAGCCAGCAGCTAGTAGTGAGGAGTAGTTGGATTTGGGGTAAGGGTCCTCATGGTCCTCACGTTTGAGACTCGAATGGCGCTACAACGGGCCAGCAGGGCCGTACCAGCTAGGGCAGCAACCCCAAGGTAACACACGTGGCAGGTACTTTTCAATTTCATCCAATTTAACAAGATTTAAATTGAAGCTGCATAATATACAAAAACGGAGGAGACTTTCACACGACCCCCCCCGTGTCCCTGCACTGCACTGTGGCAATTAAAAACGCTTCCTTGTGTGAAGCTATGGAGACATCTAGCAAAATGAGATGGTAAAGCATTCTTAATGATGTCTGCTCCTGGCTCGAAATGCAATTCTGGAAACCAGAGCAGCCCCTCTGGGTGTTAGCGGCTGTAATTATTATTTTTGTGAGTTGTTTTTATATATATATATATATAATATATATATATATTTCTTTTTACTCTGGCTACTCTGTTTTTTTTTCACACATCCCAAAGAAATGCAGTTTAATTGGAGACTCCAGACTGGGCCAGCCGTGGTGACTCTGATTCCCGTTAGGCGGCCAAAGCTGGGAGATTCACATCCAGCTCGCCGTAAATCTTGAATTGTGAGATTTTTGGATACACACACACAGAGCCAAGCAGGCGGCTAGAAAGTGACCCCTGGCAGTAACTGAAATACCAACCCTCAATCGCCATTCAGTAAGAAACGCAAATTAGAATTGCAATTCTGCAGCTTGAACCTTGAGCATGGGAAAGGCGCTATACAATTAAAATGTATGATTAGAATTATTAACTCTACTAAAAATCATTTTGTTGGTGCATCAACAGTAAGCTTACATTGGCAGAGATTTCAAATATGAAAAGATAAGGAAGGAGAAACACAGCATAAGGTAGCACATGTATCTGAACACCAACATACACACATAATTACAACACAAATACGTGACATATTGTCACACATGTGTGCCAGGGGACCACCCTCCAGGCTGCAGAGAAGGCAAAGAGTGGCACCCCGGGACACGAGAGGGGGTGTTGGCGCTAAATCTTCTCTTTTCCTGGTAGAATGTGAAAAGCCACTCAAGGAGGATATCTAGCTCCGCCCACAATGCCCAAGAAGGCCCCGCCCCTTCCAGACAGACACCATAAATCCGGGCCTGGCGATCAAGGAGGACAAAGCGGCCAACAAGTCCTGTCTGAAGCCACTATATTGACTAAAATTTATTGTGATTTTCAGATTTTTTATTTGAAGGGGTGTCCCGGCTGGTACTCCAGTATTTCTTTGGTCACGATATGCAAATATATTTACTAAAAAAATTTTTACACACAACCTGCCCCATAGGAATCTGCTATGTCAGTCATAGACGTGTATTCCAGTCTTATGAAACAGCCTGGCTGCTCTTATATCTGGAAATTTCTATACAACATTCTAAAAATCGAGCTAAAATTACCTTTATAGTGCAGTGGCTGTGTGGGATCATGGAGGACTTCATGGAGCTTTATAAGAGGCAGGTTCTCACTGGTTTTTGTTCAACCCTGAATGACCCACCTCACTGCATTCAGCGCTAACCCCTAAGTTCACACATCGGTGGTGGTGGAGGGGGGTTACATCAGCAGAGATATGATGATTGTCAGGTCTTCATATGATCAAGACAAAAGAGACAATGGTTGATTTCAGGAAGGCCCATTCTGTTCACAACCCCTTGGGTTTGATTTGTTTGTTATCCAGACTCTTGGACAAAGAGACATCACTGACTTAAATAGCATTGACCTGCTGATGCCATCCATAAGCATGAAATCCAGCTGGGCCTGCACAAGCCATGAGGGTCATTACACTGATGCAAAATGGTGGCAACCACAGTAAAACAAAATGGCGGCATGCACTAAAAACAAGCAAAAAATAAATTACAAAAACCAAAAAACAAATGCAAATTAGCAAATTCAAAACTTCTGTTATATGTGTGAGGATGAGAGAAACACAGAGCCAGGAATTGGGGGGACCACCCTGGTAAACCCCGAATAATGGGCCAAAATTCAAGAGATATGATAACATTTGATTGAGGCATCAAGTGCCACAGTGGGATGCTTAGAAAAGGTGCCGGTTCTCTTAGGCAGGTCCCCCCATAAAAACTTTGGATCAGGGAGTGGGGAGTTGGGGGTACCACCCTGGTAAACCCCATATAATAGTTTAAAATTGAAGGTCCCCATGAATCTTTGGTCATCACGATGCAATGACATTCAATTGAACAAATCCAAATCCTATTATGGGATATCATCTCCTGTTGAATTCTGCTCTGCACTTGTCATATTTCTATTGCACTATTGGATTGTATTGAGGATGACTTGTGTTCTGTTCTGTATTGACCCCCCCTGTTTTTGACACCCACTGCACGACCAGTCTCCCTGGAAAGGGGTCTGTCTTTGAACTGCCTTTCCCAAGGTGTCTTCCATTTTTTCCTACAAGGGTATTTTCTTGTCTTCTTAGAGAGTCAAGGCTGGAGGGCCGTCAAGAGGCAGAGTCTGTGAAAGCCCATTGTGGCCCTCCTTGTGTGATTTTGGGGAGTTACACAGAAATAAATTGTATTGTATTGTAAGTGTGGAGCCTGGGGGTCCCCAGTGAAGCTCACCAATACACTCTTTGTTGAAACTGTAAGAGGGGCCACTCTTATATACCGGTGTACCAGTGAGTGCCCACTGCATGTACAGTACATGCCATTATGACTGGCGTCCTTCTTTCACTTTTCTTGAGGAGTTTCTGGTCATCTAAGTGTCTCCTTCAGTGTGTTCAGACCTAAGGAATCGAATTCTGGCCTTTATGTTTGCTTTCAAAGCTTTCTGGATGTGTTGGAATTTTTTCCTCTCTTGCTAAGAATGTTCTTTTGTTTTTCTCATGGGTGCTGCCATTTTGTGATCATTTGCTTTAATGGCAACCATGACGGTTCTTCTCAGTATTTTCCAGAGTTGTTCGTCGTGTGACGTTATAAAGGTCAGAGAGATGACTTTCATTTTATCATACGCTAGGAAAGACTTGGACCTCTGGTCCTAGAATGTGTCGCTGTGCCCACACTGGCTGTGAGAAGAATACTTCTAGAGCACATTTTCATACAACAACGGAGCTCAAAGAGCTTTACGAGATGACAAAGAGAGAGTTACAAGACAAGAAAAACAATTAAGATTAAACAATAATATTAAAGAATATGTAACATCAAAACAAGGTAAGGTCAGATGGCTGGGAGAACAGAAGAAAACAAAAAAAAAACAGTTAGATTGGAGAAAAAAAAAATCTGCACGGGTTCAAGGGGCTTCAAAAGACCACCCAGCCCCCACTGGGCCTCCTACCTAACCATAAAAGCTTCTAAACGAGTCCTCTTTGTTTTCCAGGTTTCACATGATGAAGCTGGTCTCCTGGACAGATAAGACCCCCACCTTCATTCCATCATCTCAGGAGACCTGGAAAAGACAGCAGAGAAAGTGGAGAGATTAGTGAAGACTGCAGATCCCTGAAGAATATGACATGCCTCTATAGTTTATCAGGAATACAACTGAAGTCTGGCTATGAAAAAGTCAAATTAAAATGTTGGCTTCTCAGCAGTTTTTAAAACAAAACACCTTTTTTACCCTTCACAAGTTTCCAGCTGTGTCCCCATGTTCTTGATGAACTTATTTTAAAGTCACCGTTTCGACCCACTGCACTAATTCCCTTTATGATTTTAAACACTTCAGTCAGGTCTTCTCTTCATCTCCTGTACAGGCTCAGCTCTTGTAATCTTTCCTCATAATTCACCCCCTGTAGCCCTGAATCAGCCTAGTCGCTCTCCTCTGGACCTTCTTCTAGTGCTGCTATGACTTTTCTTTAGCCTGGAGACCCAAACTGCACACACTTCAGTCAGGTCTCCTCTGAATCTCCATTTGCCTGAGCTAAGAATGTTCATCTCCTTCAGTTTCTCCTCAAAGCTCATACTTCTCTGTCTTGGATTCAGCCTAGTCACTCTTCTCTGGACCTTTTCTTGTGCTGTTATGTCCTTTTTGTAGCCTGGAGACCCAAACTGCACACAGAACTCCAGATGATGCCTCACCAGTGAGTTATAAAGCTTGAAACATGGAAAATGTGAGGGCATTAGAAATAAACTTGATCCCTTAGATGGAGGTGAATAATTTAGAGGTAATCATTGACTCTGACCATGCCATGTGTTTCACTGTCGGCAGATGTCGCTGCAGATCTTTTCCTATCAGCCATGCCATGTGCACACGCAGCTGTTCTTTTCCAGTCAGTTAAGGTGTGTGGCCGTGCCACCGTCTGCCATGAAAAGGACCTAAAGCACACTTGAATGGCCAAGGCAGTCTGCACCTCCAATTCTTGGGTCACGTTACACATATTATGTCAAAAGCTCTTGATTAAGACCAAGATCCATTTATATATATATAGATTGGTTAAATACCTATTGTGGTAAGCGGCCCGGACACAGACAGGCGGACATCGTTTGAATCACCACAGCACGTTTATTTACAAATACTTATTTACACAGGAGCACACAACCCCAAAAGTCCAGGCCTTCTTGCCAATGCCTTTCTCTCGAGTCTGCCTCCACTCCTCTCCTCCAAGACCTCGTGTTCTCCACTCCAGGCTCCAGCCACTGAACGGGGGGAGGCGGCCCCTTTTATAATCACCCGGATGTGCTCCAGGTGCCCCAGTGTGGCGGAAGTACCAGCTGCGCAACCAGAAGCACTCCGGGTGTCCCTGGTTGTCTTCCCCCCAGCACCTCCGGGTGTGGCGGAAGTCCTGAGGACTAGGGCTTTCCAGGCATTGGGGCGCACCTATAGAGATGAGCTTCCAAGCTCAGTTCCTGTGGTCCCCAAAACCACCAGGGCGGTCGCCCCATCATGGTCTGGAGGAGGCGTAATCCCTCCTCCGGTCCTTCTGGGCATCCCTGCTGGGTGCCACCCCCAGCTGCTTGCCACACTATGCATTACTTGGTGATCAAGTCTTTTGTGTTTCTCTGGCTTCCCCTTTTCAACTCGGCCTCATTTTTGGTCTTTTTCTGCCAAGTGCAAGAGGTGTTGGTGAGACCAGTGGGGAGTGGGGGCTTACCCTGTGGTCTGTGTGTGGATCCCAATGCCACAATGTAGTGATGGGGACACAGTGCTATTTAAATGGCGTCATCCTTAAGAGGAGATGTAAAACCGAGACCCTGACTCTCTGTGGCCATTAAAGACCCCTGGGTATCCTTTATAAAGAGTTGGGTGTATCCCGATGTCCAGGCTAAATTGGCCACTTCAGTGTGGTCATTGCAGTCCCCTAACCATCGCCTCGTCTCTAATTGGCTAACTGTCTCTCACCCCTTCACCACCTAAAAGCTTGTGTGTGGTGAGCACACTGGCACAAAAATGGCTGCCGTCGCATCACCACATGAGTGGTGGCTGAAGTGGCTCTCCGCTCAATAAAGTGCTTTGAGTAGTGAGAAGAGTGCTATAGAAATCATTATTATTATTATTACTTTGATTGATTATTAATTTTTGGAGGTGCTTTTAGAACTTATTGAGACTATAAAGGCGAGGAGGGTTTTCCCACAGTTGCTGGCGGTTCATTCCAATACACTACGGAGTCCATGAGTGTCTTTCACTTGTGCTTTGTGATTCCTGTAAGTTTTTGACCATTTTGTCCTGCTTTTTGACTTCGCCATTGGATTGCGTATTGGGGTGTTGTTTGCTAGGACTGCCATATTGTTTAAGGGAACTCCCTTTGCCTTCTGTGCTCTATGGAGCTTCATTCCTGTTCTTGAGAAAATAAACCCTTGTATTGTGTGACGGGCAGCACGGTGGTGCTGTGGGTAGTGCTGCTGCCTCACAGTTAGGAGACCCGTCTGGGTTCGCTTCCTGGGTCCTCCCTGCGTGGAGTTTGCATGTTCTCCACCTGTGTCTGCGTGGATTTCCTCCCACAGTCCAAAAACATGCAGGTTAGGTGCACTGGCGATTCTAAATTGTCCCTAGTGTGTGCTTGGTGTGTGGGTGTGTGTGTGCCCTGCGGTGGGCTGGCACCCTGCCCAGGGTTTGTTTCCTGCCTTGCGCCCTGTGTTGGCTGGGATTGGCTCCAGCAGAACCCCATAACCCATAGTTAGGATATAGCGGGTTGGATAATGGATGGATGGATGGTATTGTGTCACATATGCACAATTAGGGGACAACTGAAGGGCTTGAATAAATGTAATTCCACGCCTGACCAGGGGGTGGTGATGTGCACTGATTCTCTCTCTCTCAATTCCTTGAAGACCATTCTCGGGAAGTCCTGCCCAGTTCTGGGGCAACCAGTGACGTCACTTCCAGTTCTCGCCCTCTACTTCCTCTACTTGCATTTAAAAGCAGCAGTCAGTTCTGTCTTGGACTCAGTCGTGTGAACATGTCTGTTCTATTAAATAATATTATATGGGGTGCTGCCCCAAACCTTTCCAATGACTCTTTGTCATTCTTGTGACAATTGATTAAACATCCTGTGTTGGCCTTTCATATCTAGCTGGGGTTTGATGACATATCCCCCTCTAGTGAGCATTTCAGAGACTTGCAGGACTCTTCACTGCTGGAAGGGCAGACATTGGCTTACAGCATTTTATACTAGCGGGTTGAAACCAAAGTAATTCACGTAGGCCTCGTGTTTTACATTTGATACGTGGGATGCCCATTTTGTCTGATATATATTGACTATCGACCAGTCGCTCTCACCCCTGTCATCGCAAAGTGCTTTGAATGACTAGTAATCACCCACATCAAAGCCTCCATCCCAGATGATCTAGACCAACACCAGTGTGCCAATCAGTCAAACAGATCAACTGAGGATGCCATCTGTGTGGCTGTACATGCTGCCCTCTCACACCTGGAAAAGCCCAACACCTATGTTAGAATGCTCGTCATTGACTACAGCTCTGCATTTAATCCATCACACCTAACCAGCTGATCCAGAAACTCTATGCACTAGGACTCGCTCCGTCCGTATGCAACTGGTTACTGGATTTTCTCACCAACCGCCCCCAGGATGTCAGGATGGACAAACACACATCCTCCACCTTTACCCTGAGCACTGGTGTGGATAGATAGATAGATAGATAGATAGATAGATAGATAGATAGATAGATAGATAGATAGATAGATAGATAGATAGATAGATAGATAGATAGATAGATAGATAGATAGTGTAGTTGGCAGGATCAGATAGATAGATAGATAGATGATAGATAGATAGATAGATAGATAGATCGATAGATAGCTAGATAGATAGATCGCTAGATAGATAGATAGATCGATAGATAGATAGATCGCTAGATAGTGTAGTTGGCAGGATCCGATAGATAGATAGATAGATAGATAGATAGCTAGATCGATAGATAGATAGATCGCTAGCTAGATAGATAGCTAGATCGATAGATAGATAGCTCGATCGATAGATAGATAGCTAGATAGATAGATAGATCCTGTTAGTATTGTTAGTGATGACAATGCAGGTATACAGACAGACAATAACTTTGTATAACATTAACGTTTACCCCCCGGGGTGGAATTGAACAGTCGCATAGTGTGGGGGAGGAACGATCTTCTCAGTCTGTCAGTGGAGCAGGACGGTGACAGCAGTCTGTCGCTGAAGCTGCTTCTCTGTCTGGAGATGATCCTGTTCAGTGGATGCAGTGGATTCTCCATGATTGACAGGAGTCTTCTCAGCGCCCGTATCTCTGCCATGGATGTCAGACTGTCCAGCTCATGGAGACCTCACACACCTTTCTCCATTTTCATAACTCCAATACACAAACATGAACTTCAAATGGACCTTTACATTGTGTAATCTTAACATACAAACTGTGAGTCACCATGTTGGATGGTCGGGCGTCCTGAACAGGATGGAGGTTGGTTTCTGGCCTGAACAGAACACCACAATTGATGGACAGGAGGTGGCTGCTGCCCAAAGTCATATTCACCCCCTGAAAGTACACACAGAGGCAGCATCCCACCGGCGGGACACCCATAGGAATATCCGCAGGGCCAGGCTGAGAACTGTAATCCCATGGGAGAGCCCTGTTGGGGGAGCTTCAGGGGATCATTACAAGTTGACTTCAAGTTGACTTCCACCTGACCCGGAAGTGCTTCCAGGGTGCAATGCTGTTGTAACTCAAGTACTCAGGGTCTGGGATAAAGAAGCCGAGGCAGTTAGAGTGCGGACGAGGTTTCCAGGGAGCTATCGAAGGCGATAAAATGGTTGTTTTCATATTTGTATTGTTATAAAGAGAACTGGGAGAGCGGTTGAAGTAAATATAATAAGGATGATCTTGTGTTTGAAACCAGGACTGTGTTTAGTAGTTGTGTCTGAGGGATTTAGGGTGCTGCTTCACGGCGCCCCACCTTATCAGTCACATGAACTCCACAGGTTCCCCTCATGGAGGTACAGAAATACAAACCTCCACCAGTTACCTTAATTCTGCCTTCACCAGCAGGCCGTTGTCCTTAAACTCACACAGCTGGTGACCTGAGAGCCGACGCGCTCTTGACCTACTTCTTCTTTCCGGGAGAACTGGAGCAGTCAAAGGCAACAAGCGTGTCAGCCCACACGCATCAGCGCATCCATGAGAGTAACGTTACGCAATTCAAGTCGGTCGGGCGATTTGCAGCACGATGGACCATGCCATGTTTTCTGAAGGTGCGTCTAACGCCAGGCTGACGTGTTCATTCCAGACCGTGCTAACCAGGCAGCCTCAGGTACTCCTGGGTGGCGCATCACGTGACAGAATCTCTCTCTCTTGTTTTTTTTTCTTTAATGTTTTTATTGTTATTAATTATTAAAGGTAAGATCTGGCCTCAATCCACTTTGGAATGGCTTTTTAAATTAAATTGAAGAGATGCTCCTGCCGTGTTGTCAGCTCGTCTCAACGGCCTTTCGGGACAAACTGCGAACCTGACAAATGTCACGAGGTAAGCGTCCAGGACCTGAGGGCCACCGATGTCTGCAACACATAAAGGGGGGGGAGTTTAATGAAATATTCGAGCTGTTTGCAATGCGGACACCGCCGCCCGAGGGGTTAAATGGAGGAGCAACCCCTCCGAGAAGGGAAAAGGTGACGATCCGGAGTGAGGATTAAATCTGAAGGGGAAAGGATTCAGAGCTGGTGTGGCAGTCCGGGTCAGCTCCATGCTCCTCTATCTTCAATGATCCAGGCAAAATGAGGAACACACACACACACACACACACAGCAAGGGGTGGGCACAAAAAGTGTCAGTGCTTTGATTACGAATCGCAACAAAAATGGCCTTCACAAAGTACAGTGCGTCAGCTTTCGATGAATTATTAATCCATGACAGCAGTGATAAAAAGGTGGAGGTCAAAAAAAAGTCCTAATCAATAGGATAACCCTAACCCTAATCAATAAATCCAATAACTGAGGCAGTTTATTTTTTCTGAATATGAGCCTCCATGCTTCCTTCTACAACCTGGCGTCACCTCGGCTTCTCCGACCCGGCCCTTGCAGCCAGAGGATGCCGCCAGGTGCCATCAGTCATACATACCTGCCTCGGGTCCCCACGGTCCTTTGGATTTCCATGAGGTCCACACGCGCATCTCCCACCACCAATCCCTTGGTGCCTGAGGGAGGACACCGCATGACGGGCCGCTCCGACACCCCTACCTCAGCCCCAGGTGCCTCTCCCTGAGACTCACGCCAGACCACCTGCCTCCATTCCCCATTAGCATTGGCTCTCCCGAATCGGGGCCGTTCTTAGGCAAAGGCAAAGTAGGCAACTGCCGAGGGCCCCCACTGCCAAAGGGTCCCGTACAGCCTTTTTTTTTTTAGCCGTAACCAAATACAACTTACAGGTTCATATTTCAGAAGTACAAATTTTCGGTGGGAGAATTATCAGTATGGTTACATGTGAGCCGAGAGGACACAGTGACGACAGGCAGCATCGACGGTGACGGTGGGTCCCATGGTAGTGGGTGGGGTCCCAGTGGGAGGGCGTCTGCACATCAGATCGGTTATAATGGCTTAGCATTAATTAATCAGTTGAGCACGAAGTCATCGACTCCCTCGATTATTCACACTTAATGTAACATTATTATTTATTATTAATCAAAGACTTTGCAGAAATGAAAGTACGCAAGGTTTTACATTAATGGTTTGATTTACATGCTACGTTAGCTTTAGTCAGTAGGTTCCTTTGACATGTTCCTCTCAAATCTGGTATATATAATATACAGTATAATCATAAAATGATAAGCTTTACCTCACTAATTGTTACACATTTATACAGATAAAATAATTATTACGCATTCATATGGATAGAACCAGCAAGGCCCCAACAGGTACCTTTGCCTAGGGCCCCAAAAACCTAAGAACGGCCCTGTCCCCGATCCTGTCTCTCACTCGTTCTTTCTTTCTTTCCGTTCTTTCCTTTTCAGTCTTCCTGTCTTTCTGTCCCTTGTCCCGTTCTCCTCCTTTAAACGGCCTGATTGGGGTGCAGATGTGACCCTCCGCCCACTCCCGAGATGTGAATGCGGCACCTGACCAATCCGCTCACATTTCCACTCAAGTGTGCGATCCGCCGAGTGCCGCCACCCAACCCCGGAGAGGCGCCGTCATGTGCATCCCTGTACCCATCCTGAGCCTGCCCGCTCTGGGACTCGATTATTTATTTCAAAAGCCCGCACTACGCCATGGACCACTCATCCCACCTCTACACAATGAGAAACGTTACATGTCATGGCGAGCCCTGGCGGATTGAGGTACCGTGACACTTTGGGGTCTATGGAGAACTGGATCACACTTCTTATTTGAGATGCTATTTTAATGCTGGGGGGGGGGGGGGGGTCGTTGCTGGAGAGTTAAGTGAATGAGCAAAATGCCAAATCCCAATAAAGACCCCCTCACAGACCCCTGGGTGACTTTGCTCCTTAACCACGTCATTTCATCAAATGGTGTTGGGATGGGGGGTACAGGGGTCCCGTTGGTCATTTTGGTACACGGGAGAATCGATCGTTCAGCATGTGGGGTGTGGTTGGTGACGGCCCCTTGCCATCATTGGATTGTGTACTGCAGAGTGAAGGACAAACTTGGAACTTGGAAATATGATATGCCCATCCTTGGCGCGCTCATTTCACTCGATTTGAGTCCATGTATGCATCACGCAGTAAAGATAAAATTCTGCTGCCTTCCTGAGACTCCGTGTTCCTCCTTTGAGCCACAACGTTAGCCAGCCTCCCTTCCTGACGCGGCTGATGATTTTGTTCTCGAGAGATTTTAGAGTCCAGGTATGCAAACTCACAGACACCTTCTATGCTCGTAGTCGGCCTACTAGATGGAAGGGTTGGCGTCGACATCTTGGCCCACCACCTGCATCTTCTTCGGGTTGATGGTGAGGCCAAAGTCCTTGCAGGCATCTGTGAAGCGAATCATGAGTGCTTGTAGCTCCTGCTGAGTGCGAGTGGCGACAGTGAGAAAATTGAGGACATCTGAGCAGAGTGGATGAAACGGTGAGATGGGCCTTATCCTTCTACTGTATCGCAGTATGCTTTGGCTGTGTCTTTAAGCTTTTATAGCAGACCCCCTGTTGGGTGACCGATGGTGTTGTGTTCTTCATTGAATACGAGCATCAGAACGAATGAAGGAAGGCAGATGCGCAGTAGTCAGGGTGCAGTGCCATTAACGTCCACTAGGCGGCGGTGTTGCCTCCCTGCTTCTTTCTGCTTTTTTCTCCTGCTTTGACTTCTGGTCACAACGCGGACACGAGGGACTCGAAGACCTCCAGACATTTAAAATGACACACGTATAAGCCTTATATTTTCTTTGCGGTCTGTTATTTCAAATCTTTACTTTATAAAGTTATATTTTGGATTTCTTTTTTCTCTTGGTAGCTCTCAACACATTTGTGCAAAACGTCTGTCTGGTGGTCTGCTTCACTTGCTATACATTTCTGAATTTTAACCAAGCGTCAGTCTACCAAGAAAAGGAAGGAAAAAAAGTGTGAACTGTGATGCAATGGGGCTGTCAATATCAGGCAGTTGTTCAAAATGGAAAGGGAAAGCGAAATCGGGGAAGGAGATGCTGAGATCGCACTGTGTAGGCCGCCCCCGCTTTCCCTCCCGCATGGTTTAAACTGCCCTTCAGCGTTTACGAATGCAAATGTGGAGCCCAAAGGCCCTAATGAGGAGGTAATTCTCTCTCGGCAGGACACTAACGAATTCGCCACTTAAAAGATGAGACGTGCGCTTAGAAAACGACACAAATCGAGGAGAGACCCCCGAGGACTCGTGGATTTTAACTGCAACGCACGCAGGACCCCCCGTAGCGCAGAGCGCAGCCACGTCCTCCTTTACCGAAAACGGATGTCCAAAAAAAAAAAAAAAAAAAAAAAAACGGCGACCCGAACGGAGGGGGCGGGATTCGTGATGGGACGGGACATCAAAGAGCAGAGAGGGACCGGAGAGGCGGGGGCTGGAAAGGGAGAGAGGGCAAAAAAAAAAAAAAAAGGAAAACAAATGACATCAGCGTATAAAACTTCAGATGTTAAAAACATTAATTGATTAAAAAATGAAAACAATGGACACCCTGATGTCAGAGGCCTGTCAAATCTGTGTTTCGGTTTCACTCGGGATTGTTGTTGGAATTCCAAGAAAGCAACTGCATGTTATCATCAATTAAACATGACGGGAGGGGGAACAAGGGACAGGGGACAGCCTGGAACAAGGCGACCAAACTAAAAGAGAAGAGAAGAGAAGAGAAGAGAAGAGAAGAGAAGAGAAGAGAAGTCACGACACGGACGGAACGTTCCTCAGCTGCCATAAGCCAATGCCGGAGAACCCGAGACATCCGTCGCTTTAAAAATCCTTTGGTGTTCATAGACAATACAGGGCGGTGATTTGAACCTTAAGTTACTTTACAACGACACGAAAACATTTCCATTTTTTTTAACTCAGATGTTTATGAGAATTTCTCTTAATTATCACAGTCAACTGAGTGGGGGGCACATGGAAATTGTGAATCTTTAGAAGCAAATTAACATCTTCTGCACCTGAATATCCTATTGTTATTAGAAGAAGTGTCAACACGCTTTAACTGCTGGTATATGCATACAAATTACTGTTGTGTATATATACATTACATATAAACACATAAATAAAGTACAATATATAAATATACACACAAACACACAACGCAGAAGACAGATACACACACGTGTACATATACTGCTCATTTAATGACTCAAACATAAGCAAATATACAGACATGCATTCACACACGTGAACTCATACTTATATATACTGTATATACTTATATATATACATTTTATTATATATATATATATATATATATATATATACACACACATATATTATACTGTATGCACATAAACATAGTGAATATGTATGCATATAACATGGATATAACTATATACACAGGCTTACACACAAGTATATACTTAGACACACACGTTTATTTATA
The DNA here is from genome assembly GCF_900747795.2 of Erpetoichthys calabaricus. Classification (NCBI taxonomy): domain Eukaryota; kingdom Metazoa; phylum Chordata; class Cladistia; order Polypteriformes; family Polypteridae; genus Erpetoichthys; species Erpetoichthys calabaricus. Next base: position 100,803,012 of record NC_041409.2, on the reverse strand, counting down.
TATATATATATATATATATTATATATATATATATATACACACACACACACAAATACACTATTCCATTTTCTAAGCTCATTAATCCTGCACAGGTACTGTATACACATTTCATATAAATATACACACATACTGTACATGTATATATAAAAGAAAATAAAAATGAGTGACCATCCAAAGTGTATTTATTTCAAGTCATAAACACATAGACAATGCAAATACAGATTCCACTATAAATTATTATATATTTATTCTGAGTATTTTGCAAAATATATAAATATATACATGACTTATCCATCTGTGTAACTACACATATACAAATATGTTCAGTTTATATATATATATATATATATATATATATATATATATATATATATATATATAATACACACACATAGATAGATAGATAGATAGATAGATAGATAGATAGATAGATAGATAGATAGATAGATAGATAGATGTGTGAAAGGCACTATATAAAAGATGGTGTAGTTGGCAGGATTAGATAGATAGATAGATAAACTGTGGCCAGCTGAAGTATGAATGACATATGAGTGTGTGAGTGGCTATGTCCATACATTCACATACATATCATATACCGTACATTTCAACTGACCTCAGTTTAGCAGTACTTAACAGACAGCTATTGTTCTTTTCCATTTCTGTTTTTATGCTAATCAGTTGCTATACTTTGTTTTCTGTGTGTTTTAACAAGTCCTTGCCTTTACGTGTTCGAAGTGTGTATTTAGTTAACCTGTAAAATGATTTCTTGCATTTTACCCGAGACTTGTTATATCTCCCGGCTGGTCTTGGAATGCCTTGGGGTCCTCCC